>NW_025110514.1:0-109452 GCF_011392965.1 Frieseomelitta varia | reverse complement strand
AAAACACCGCTCTAACCTGCCAGAAACAACAAAAAAACGTTATCAACTACCTAAAGGAGACCCAACTACTAGACCAGTTATAAAGAGTTAATTTTGACACGTCGCTGAAGACATCGTAGTCGATGCGACGCTAAACCCCCATTTAAAAAAAAAAAAAGAGAATAGAATAGAATATATAATTTGCAGGTAACAAAAGAACTTGCTCAACTTATATTTCCCTTCAAGATTGAAGAATAACGATCTCAAGTTTTTCCTACAGATAGTGATTTGAGATAGTTTGAATCATTTGTATTGTATATCTGAACATGATTCGAAGTTTAAAACTCTTGAAAGTTTTAATAAATTTCAACTCTTTAAAATCTCGAATGTCTTTAGAGTTGTGAAAAAATTTAATAGCATAATGAGTATTCAATATCTTGCAAGCTTTTTGACTGCTTTTTTCGAACACTATCATTGACATGAAATTTAAAAAAAACCCAGGAAGTTCGAGTTATAATAAATATATTTCTGTTTTTCTTTTTCATAGCTTGCAGTACATATTTCGAATGTTGTAATAAATTATAATAAATTTAATAATTAAATAATAATAAAATTAATAATAAATTTATTATATTTGTTATTAATTTTTATTGCATTGTATTGTAGCAATATTTAATATAAAAAATATGTAGACAAAAAGTTGAAATTACACACATATAGAAAATTGAATCTCCCGTATTGTAAAAAAATAATATTTAATGGGATTTTGTTCAATATTTTAGGTGGAAGATCGTACACCATTTGTGACAGTTGCTTTACAAGAATGTGAACGAATGAATCTATTGTGTGAAGAACTTCGAAGATCTTTACAAGAATTGGAATTAGGCTTGACAGTAATGACAAATTTTAATATATTTTTACATTTTTTGCTGTATACTTTTATACGTACACATACACATGCACATGGTATATAATTGTCATGATTTTTCAAGCATTTCCAATAATTTAACGCGAAAAAAAAATTGTTTACGCGAAAGTCCATCAGTTTTCAATCAATTACAATATGCTATATTTAAAGTATCTAAAATACGTTTCTTTCAAACTGTTTTTAAACATTTTTTATTGTTTAATGTTGTAATTGATATCAAGATGAATTCAACTTGCTATAATACTACGATCTTGAGATTGAATTTTGAAATACCAAAACGAGAAAAACATTATTCTCATAAATTATTTTATTTGAATTAAATTGTACGTTTTTAAATGATCTAAAAGAGATAAATATAAATATACGTTTTTAAATGATTTTAGAAAGATATAAATATAAATATACGTATAAAAATGAACTATATTAGAAGTATATTAAATATATGTATAAAATATTACATATTTTGTGCAGTGTCGTGGTATATTTAATCGTTTATTCACAATAACTGATCATTTTTTGATAAACATAATTCCAATTAGTAAAATATATTTGCATTAGTTACTATTGTATAGACTGCTTGCGATGAACTTCTTCGTGTGCTAAACATTTTTTATATTCTGAGAATTCATTGCAATGGAGTTAAATGATTGAAACGTTCTGACAAATGTATATCAGAACAACAAATAAATTAATTCTTATTTTCCAATTTTTTAATTTTAGATACTAATTTTAAAAAATAAAGATCGTTAATATTATTCATATAAGTTAAATAATAAAATTTAAAAAAGTAAATTAATTGATAATTAATTACTTTCTTGAAAGGGAGAATTAACTATCAATGCTGAGATGGAAGAGTTAGAAAATTGTATACTGATGGATATTGTTCCAATATCTTGGACAAAAAGAGCTTATCCTTCGGAATTAGGATTAAACAGTTGGTTTGCGGATTTGTTGAATCGAATAACTGAATTATCTAATTGGACTTCCGATTTCAATGTAAAGTTTTATTTATCATATAAAGTAATGTCCTGTTAATATCGAAATGTTTAAATTTATGGCAAATTTTAAGACTTGGAGTTCAATTCAAGTTATATAAATATATAAATATAAGAAATTTTAACTATTTTTATTCTTTCTCGATTGAAAATATTGTAAAAGATTGCTCAATTAAAATGACTTTAAATATTTTAATTAATTCATAAAGTATCATAAAGAAAAATTCATTCATTCATTCATAAAGAAATTAAATGAAAAAAAAATTAATCAGTTAAATCATCAATAAAATTAATTTTAAAATTCATCTAAGAAGGAATTTCTAAAACATAAAATATAATTGTTTTCCATTATGTTTGTGTTTATGTTTATATTACTCAATAAAATGTTTTCCTTGCAAAATTTCTTTATAAATTCATGTCAATTGAAAACATCTGACAAATCTATTTTCATTGAGAAAAAATAAAAATCCATTCTCAATTTTTTCGTGCATCTATGTTTAATATAAATTTGTTTTATCAATTACAGTTTGGAAAATGAATTATATTTGTAGAGTAACAAAAATGACAAAGTTAATATTTAGGTCTTTTCCCGACGATATTAACAAGTCATTATTATTTACATATGAAGCACATAATTTTTTAAATTTATCAATTAATGTTAAACTGTAAAAAATTCGTCAATTCGTAATTATAGCAATTAACCTATTTTAATAAAAATTTACAGTTACCACCATCGGTATGGCTAGGTGGTTTCTTCAATCCTCAATCATTTCTAACTGCAATTATGCAACAAACTGCACGCAAAAATGAATGGCCACTGGACAAAATGTGTTTATATTGCGAAGTATTGAGAAAATACAAAGAAGAAATCACGTAATTATTAAAAATGTTATTCTGTTTTTCCTTTCAATATACTTTTATTTATATTTTTCTTTTCTTCATATTTTAAATATTGGATATATTTTTTTAATATATGTATATATTTTTAAATACTTTTAATATTTTATTTCAAGTATATATATTCAATAAACCATCATTGACGAAATTCTTTAGCATCTGAATATTTCTAATAATTCTTTTGTATTCAAATACTTTTTTAAAATTCTTTTATATTATAAAAGAATTTTAAGCATTAAACAAATATTGTTCAAAACGTATAATAAATTTTTTATTATAACTTCACAGATCAGCGCCAAGAGAAGGCGCATATATAAACGGATTATACATGGAAGGTGCACGATGGGATATGCAAGCAGGATGTATTATGGACTCTCGATTTAAAGAATTGTTTCCATTATTACCAGTAATATATATTAGAGCGATTACACAGGACAAACAAGATTTAAAAAATATGTATGAATGTCCTGTATACAAAACACGATCACGAGGGCCTACTTACGTATGGACGTTCAATTTGAGAACTAAGGAAAAGTCTAGTAAGTGGATTCTTGGTGGAGTGGCAATTTTATTACAAATCTAATATTTTATGTATTAAATTATGAATTAAATTAAATAAAAGATTAAACATCAAAATTAACAAAAATTGTTAGCGTACATTTTAAAAAATATAATGTTATATTATATTATATAATATTACATACATATATTATATAAATATTATATAAATATAAATAATAATGTTATTTTATATAAAAAATGCATCATCTACGCACGATTTTTATTTATTTTATCCACATTTAATTTTTTTACATAATAAAAATTCATGTATCCAATTCATAAAATTATGAATATGAAAATATATTTTTAAATATCATAAAGAAAAAATTATTACAAAAAACGCAATTTATTTAGAACATATAATACTAGAAATATTTTATACATGTTACAATTTTTTATTAACAATTCTTATCTTCTCTTGAATCCATATTTTTTCCTTTCGTAAAATAGATCAGTTTTCGAACTTCCAAGATTTACGATCTTTGGACAACCATCTCTCTGCAATAAACCAAATTTAAAATCTTAATTTGATATTGTATTATATATTGTATTATACATAAAATTATATAAGTTATAATTATATAAAGAATTCTGGATAATATTCTGCAATAGGCCTTACACTTTCATTTTTAAACATTGTAAATATATGTATGTTATATATGTATTATTTTAGAATATGAGAAACATACCTACGTAGTGATTAATTTTAAAGAATGAATTATTTAAAAAGGAGGCAGATTTACATTTTTGGTATTCAAAATTATCATTATTATAAACTGCAATTTGTTACTATGTAACAAAGATCTTCAAGATCAAAGAAATATTTATAGATATTTAATTAAAATGGTTTTTATTAATCATAAAATGTTTTCCAGACCATAGCTAATATACCAAACTAATATAATTATTTTCAAATTTTCTTCATTTTCTAGTATTGTTTCTATTGCATATATAATATAATAGTTTCCATTACATACAAATATAATATTACATAAAAAATTTGCAAGTAAATACACTAATCAAAAGACCAATAATTTATTACGATATTATAAATTTCATGAAATGAAATATATAAATGAAATGATGAAAATACATTGACCAAAATTTTGAAATAGCTTGTGAATTTAGTAATACAAACTGATTGTACAAAATTAAATGTTACATTAACATAATATTGATAGGTTTAATAGATTAAGAAACATTCATTTAATAATCTTCAATTAATCAATTAATCTTTAAATCTTTTGATCTTATTTTCTTATAAATCTTTTACTTCTTAGCATTTTTTTACAAGGAATTTATGAATAATCAAATAATATTTTAAATCTGCTTCAAAAAATAACATAAAATATAAAATAATAAAGATGAAACAGTAGTCATTAATCTAATCATTTAATAAAATGATGAAAATAAAAAATTTCATAATTTCATAACATGTGTTCGTTATCTGAAGAAGAGAATGACTTTACATAAAAAAATAAGATGAAAAATATTAAAATTTTTTTCGTTCAATATCTCATCAGATAAATAGAATTTAAACATGCTTACTTAAAAATTGACGTGATAAGTGTGTACCTGATAAATTTTCAAATTTAATTCTCTGAGAAACAAAACTTCTCATAAAAAAATTTTATTCTACACTTTTTTATTTATTTTCATATATAGAATAATCTTTTATTTATTATTCACTCTTATTCAGTTGAGATTTTCTTAAAAACAAAATCTTGAAAGAAAAAATTTCATTCTTTTTTTTTTATTTATTATATCATGTAGATATTTTTCCAATTGTTTTCGTAGATTAGAAATATCTTACATATTACAACAAATGTTAAATTATTTTTTTAATAACTCACATCTTTCTCCTGAATCGTGCATTCCTTGCAGTAATAAGCATCAGATACACCAGGTCCTCCACAAATAACACATCGACCCTGGTAAGATCCATAATTGCATTCATCACAAATTCTAACCAGAGTACAAGGCCTTACATAGGAATCACAAATTACACATTTACCATCACATTTTTCACATAATCTTCCTATTGCTGAAAATGAAAAATCTTATTTACTTCAATACTTGCACTTTATATTATATATATATATATATATATATATATATATATATATATATATATATATATATATGTATGTATGTATGTATTTCATATACAAAATTATAAGTATGTTTATAATTTTGTGTTCATTATATAAATTATTGCATAAATTGAATTAATTATATACAAACTAAAATTAAAATATGAATACATATATATTTTAAAAAATTATTGTTGTATAATTGTTTTATAATTACCAATGAAGATTCAAATAACAAATCTAATTATTTATTAAGGAAGCTCACTATTTGTTTATGCAATACCACTATACATTCCGAGACAAAAAATAGCACATTCTAAAAATTATTAGACTTCTGTTTATTGATGAAACAAATGATATAAAATTAAAAGATATAACATTTTTTTTGTTATATGCATTCTTCTGTAGTGCTTTTATCAACATGCATTAAACTTTTCGCAATACATTTTGTGTTATTAAAAAAGAAATAGAAATATGACAAACTGATAGCACAAGAACAATGGATAGAAACAAAAGAAACGAATTTGACAATTGTTTAATACTTAGTAATACTTATGATCTCTTTTGCATTTAATAAAGGCAGCCATTCTTTGAGGCAAAGATTTAGTTTATAGTTTAGTTTATAGTTTCTTAATGATTTTTTGGTTTAATTTTTTCCATTCCTTCATA
Organism: Frieseomelitta varia; assembly: GCF_011392965.1. NCBI lineage: Eukaryota > Metazoa > Arthropoda > Insecta > Hymenoptera > Apidae > Frieseomelitta > Frieseomelitta varia. The sequence continues at coordinate 103,330 of NW_025110514.1, read as the reverse complement.
CTTTTAATTCATTAATATTTACAAATTGTCTTCCAGTCTGGTATATGACCCTCGTCAAATTCCCTCAACAATTTTCTATAATATTTAAGTTTGGAAACTTGACTGGCTATTTAAAATTTTTTTGTAAAGTAAATTTTTTTGTTTTACTGCTATCACGGTGTACAGGATGGCATTATCATGTTGCAAAATGTACTTATTTCCAGCAGTTTGTGTTACATGTTACTTTGTTCGTCAATCATTTCAACATACTTTCTACTATTTAATTTCTCTGTAATAAATTTTATTCCCATTACCATAATAACTAATACCTCCTCAAATCATTATACCACCGATTTTTATAGATTGATAACTCACAATCAGTTGCTGCTTCTTTCATAAATTAAGACATAATCAAGTCTGTCTGAACTGAATTAACAAGTTTCTCTGCAAATTACAAACGGTACAACTTATGCTTTTGCTTTAACCAAGGTTTTCGTTGCATTTTTAATCCTTGCATTTTTAATTCTTTAAAAGACATCGAACATTCCAAACATTTGACATATCCAGATTTTTCTGTAATTTGTCTCGCAATCTTGAATTTGACGCTACACGTATAATAGCACGTTTATCCAGAGCTGTTAGATACTGTAGTTGTCCACAACTTTTTCTTGATTTTCTATGATTATTGGAATCCTTTATTAAATTCATTATCACTTTATGACTTCAATGTTGGCTATTTCTTTCACAGAATAATGTTCTTTACTTAATTTCAATATTTGTATTTCAACTAAATTTAACATTTTCCTGCGACCCATTTTGTAAATTTATTTATTATGTTAATATGCACATAACTGACTGTATTTTACACGAATGTTACGCTTTCGACAATTTCTGTACGACTAAGGAGCGTAAATATTCGACTTGTGCTATCTTTTTCTCATGACTGCACAATATTTACATTTTCTTTTGTATCTCTTTGCGAAATTACATCTCAGTGATGACATTCAGTGTACTACACATTCACCACAAAAAATATTAATGTAATAATCTACGTATTCTCTCTATTTCACGGTACGTAATATAAGAAAATATAGAGTGTGTTATGTTTTTGTCTCGGAGTATATGTACTTTAAATGACAATAGTATATTTGAATTAAATACAAAATTCAAAATAATTAAATATTTACTAAAACTAAGAATAATAATAAAATAATTCTATTTTTTTGCTGAGCACGAATTTCATAAAAAATTAGTATTCTTCAAACAAATAATAAATTAATCAATAATACATGATTCTAACCTAAAATTGTCTAAATTGTAATTTAATATAAATCTTACCAACTCCTGGTTGTTTTCTGCAAAAAATTAAATCAGGATGATGTTTTGCCATATCAAAGAATTAGCGGAATATTTTAAACATATACAAACTGTTGCATAAATTTTTTTTAGAACAGTCTTAACTTTGTTTATGTTTTATGATCTTTTAAAACAACAGTTTTAGCAATTCAGCAATGATATTTAAAATATACAAATATTAAAATAAAGATTACAAATATTTTCAACTTTGTTTTATCTTATTTGTATTAAAATAATACAATATCAATGCACTTATTTTAGCAATTATTTTTAGGATTATTTCACATGGATTAGTAGTTGGTACCTATGAAATTGAGTCACTTTATTCGATGAAGCCCGCGAACAATTGAAATCAATTATTGAAATATAAGAAAATTACATTATGTTATATTATATATTATTATGTTATTATAACTTGCTCTAGATATTAATATTCTAAAATACAAAAAAGTCAATTCTTCTTGAATTGGAAATCTTTCTCCTAGATCTGCGTGGTTCAATGTTAAAATGATCATCAATGAAGAATTTTCACATTGTTATTACTCTTAGTGCAATTTATAATATTTTTACTTTTAAAATTAGAATTATGTATAATTAAGTCTTATTTTCAGAAATAGATCTTTAAAAATCATATGTAATTCAACTGAAACTTTTAATTTATTACAATATATAACAATTAAATTCGAAGTTTTCTATTGGTATTTCTTATTATTTATTTTATCCGCATTTCTTTTTAAAATGCTGCATGGATCTCTTTCGCATTTACATATACTACAGATGATTTCGAATTTTGCTCTTAATATACGCATCGATATTACATATAAAGCCAAGTTCATACGCTAGCATAACAATATTAATGCATAAAATTTCATGAAATGAAATATGCATTGAATATGATGAAATGACAATAAAATAAAATTTAATGTTAGGAGAATAATTTTATTTTATAAGTATATTACAATATTTACTTTACTTATTTATTCCTTTTTCTTTCTAACTTATTTAATATACATATGTAAGAAATATGTAAAATATGCATTAACAAAGTTTTTAGTAGATTTGTTCAGATAAAAAATTTATTTGTAAATAAAGTATACATTCATACAGTTTACTGTTTATTTGGTTACTGTTACAAATATATACTACCTTTTAGTTTTGTAATAATTTAAAAATGAAACACTATGGAGATATAAAAGACTGATTTTTTGACTAAAGATAAAATTTAAAAGAAAAGACAGATCTCCAACTAATAAATTTATAATTCTAAATATATTGAAATTATGAATTAATAGTTTTTACGTTATTTCAATGAGTATATTATTAATAGAAAAATGATTCCTAATTACAATTATATACCCTTATTTATACTTTTAGATTTGAAATTAACATTCGAGATTCGAAGAACTTGCGAATGCTTCAAACTTCAAATATAAACATCATCATTTGCTATATCTAGTTAAATACACAGCAGTAAATATGTCCGAACATTCGATATATGATATGGCTTATCGTGGTAAAATTACAGATGTTAAAAATTTACTGAGAGAAAATGAAAAATTAAAAACAGCCAAAGATGGTGTAAGTGTATAATTATTTATATAATATATTTTTTAAGGTTATGTCATTAGTCAAATTTATCTCCTCAGAATGGTCGAATGTTATTACATTGGGCAGCACTTGGAGGACATGATGATTTAGTAAGATTTTTATTATCTCTTGATGTACCAGTAGATCCTACTGACGACGTAAGTAAAATAAAACATTAATAAATAGTTTATCATATCTATAGTAAATTATAAAATGTTTTTTTCATTAGTTACTAGTTCTATTCAATATTACCAACATTTATTTTAAATATTTATCATTTCTAACTATATCTCGACATTTATAAAGCAATTTTTCTATTCATGTAGAGATTTTACAAAATTAGAGGGTTGCAGCAAGGAAGTAGCTACATATTTTTTGTTATATACATTATTTCATTAAAAAAACATGATCTTTCAGTTGATATAAAAGAAGTTAGTTGATAAAAATTTATCAACATGAATGTTATTTGACTATAAATTTATAGCAACTTTGAAACAGTATCAGATTTTTAATTGCTTTTTATTAAAACTATCGAAAAGTGGAATGAAAAAATCTCTTTGCAGCAGCACTTTAATTACTATGTGAAAGAAGATTCTAAAATTATTTAATTCTATGTCATGAGAAAATTTAAGCGAATTAGAATATTATTTTGAATTTTATTCAATATGTCATCTTTTAATATGTTATTTTGGTATATATAATAATTTGATATATAAAATCAATGTTGTTATTCATAAAATACATAAATATAAAAATTAATTAAAAACGATTTAAAAAAAGATATTTTTCTATATGAAATAAAATTTTAATTATTTTGAATTAATTTTTATAAACAGCAATAAAGTTATTTATTTAATTTTTATGAATAAACAATAAAATTTGTATTCTCATTTTGCATTTATAATTATCTTCATTTTTTTTAATTTTAAAGAAATTTGAAACACTGTAATTTGTAATTTATGATACATTAAATTATTTTATTTTTCCACGCGAAAGCAATTCAGATTGTGATTCTCCTATGATATATATTATATTCTAAAAATCAAAAACTAACAAAAATTAACAAATATATTATTATATATTATACGTTATTTTAAAATTATTTTAGTTTATTTACATAGTAATTCTTTGATGATTTGAGTCATTAAATTTACTTATAAAGTCGAAATCGTAAAATCTTGTTTTTTAAGTGGAATTGTAAAAAACGTTGTTTGTTCTCTCTATCGAATTATGTTATTATGTTATTATGTTCTAAAGTAAATTTTACTTATTAAACTTTCGATAATCTACTTATGGTGAATAAACGATATTATTTCTTTGTGTTATTCGTAAGATTTCTTGCATTTCTAATATTGGATACAAGAAATATATATTTTAAATTCATTAATTATTTGGGCATTTCTTAAAATTATTATATGAAAATTAATATACATGTAAGAAGTAAATATTAATACTTATTTTATATGTAAAAATAATCAAAATAATATCTTGAAATTAAAATAATATCTTAATAATAATAAAATAATATCTTGCAAATATCAATATATTAAGAATAATAATTTTTTAAATTTGACACATTTTAAAAAATGATATCCTATATAAAAGAATGAAAGAATTTTATTTTATATTTTCAGTTATGCAAAAAATTACCTTCTTTCTAATTGCATCAATTGTAACTTTTCAATTTTATTAAATATAAAAAATATTAAAGAAAGATTAAACAAATTTATATTTTATACTACAAATTGAGTTAACTTGAGTTATTATAATTTTATGTTAATATCTCTTTTTGTTATTATTATATTTATTAATATAATAACATATTAATTAAATTAATTAAATATTTAAATAACATATATTAATTAAATTAATTAAATATTTTAATTTTGATGTTTAGACGAATATGACACCATTAATTTTAGCAGCGTCAGCTGGTCGTGAAAAAGTTGTTAATACTTTACTAACTGAAGATGCAAATGTCAATGCCAAAACACAAGAGGGTCATTCAGCATTGCAATACGCGGCATCAAAAAATTGGAAATCCATTTGTGCTGCATTATTAGAAAAAGATGCCAATGTTAATGTTACTGACAATCGTGGTGCTACGCCACTGCATAGAGCCGCATCTAAAGGCAATATTGCTATTGTGAACCTTCTGATAGAACACGGACAAAATTTAGATATTGGTAGATATTTAAACTTAAATCCTTCTTTAATCCACAAATTATTATATGTAAATTTCCAATTTTCTATTAAATTTCAAATAATTATTTCTACTTAAAAGTCAAAATCAATATTTCAATTATGTTAGTTTAATTAAGATTATTATGCTAGTTTTTTTTTCAATTAATGTAATTTAAATTTTGAACTTCCTATTGTTTTTAAATAAATTTAGCTAAATTTATTTTTGTTAATCTTGAATAATAATTTACATAAGTTATAAATATTAATTTTTTCATAATGTGTATATTTTATCTAAAAAAAAAACTCTTCTTTTCAGACAGTAAAGATGCTGATGGCAATAGTGCATTACATTTGGCATGTGAGGAAAATCGTGTCGATGAAGCTAAGCTATTAGTAGAAAATGGTGCTAGTACGACGTTAATGAATAAACAAAAGAAAACTCCTCTTGATTTAGCAAGTCCAGGGTTGATACGACAACTAAAAGAAATAGAGGAAAATTTGTCTTAAATAGTAAAAGAAAGTATTAGTGTTTTGGTTCAGTGATATTCAATTTATTTCTTTAGTGTTAATGCAAATTTGAATTTTAGCAATAAAACAGATGTTTTATGTTTATTAAATTCATAAATATAATATTTTTATTACACGAGTAATTTTGTTATATTAAAATTAAAAATAATAAAATTTTTAATCTATGAGATATAATTATAATTAATGCTTGAATGAATTCCCATGTATTTTTTAAATTAAAAATATGTGAAGGGAGAATGAAAAACAGAATATTTTATACCTTATATAATTAGCATTTTGATGTACATCAATATTTATAGTTGTAATAGATATAAAATGAATAAAAATAACATTAATATCTTTTCTAATTTGAAAATATAATATTTCTATATGTTATATGAAAATGTTATAGAGGAAAATCAAATAATGTATGGAATAATGTTTAAAATTATAACATATAATTAAAAACGTAAAATGTTTAAAAAATTTTACAACATTTTTATAACTAGTCTTCATATAAAGTTTAATGAAATCATTTAATTTAGCACCATTTAAACTATTCCATCTTTTATCCACACAGTCTGGATAATTGAAAATGTTTCTTCAAACGAAAAGAGAGAAACATGGTGAATATTATACAAATTAAAATGTTATAGGTCATTTATATTTAATATGAAATTATAGAAATATTCATTTTAGTAAAAATATATATACATACTAAATAAGACAAACATTTCATAATTATATTAGTATATTGTAATTAAAATCATTTATTATTATAAAATTTCAAAATTATGTGCACATAGTTTAAAAAACAAAAAAGTACGAATAATAATAACAAATAACATAATTAAATATTTAATTTTTTTCTATTAATAAATTGAAATACTATTCATTTTTTTAAATACTAGAAAGGATTCAATAAAAAATACACAATTATAAAGGAATAATATATCAATCATTAATTACATAGTTAATTGAAAATCACTGACCATAACAGTTTCGTTATTATTTTCAATTTTTAGCATTTATTATGCCTTCCTTTTAACATACTTAAGTGTATTATTAATATTTGATTTATATTTATATAAAAGGTATCAAAAAAGTTCATCATTTTGCTGGTCAAATCCTATTTACTTATCGACCTCTCTTTCTTATTCTTTCAGTTAATTTATTTTTTCCATAATTATTTATTCCAACCCTATCAGAATTCATATTTTTATATAGAAATAACGCTTAAAATTTCAGAATTAGTTGCTTAAATAAAACGCACCACAGTTGAGAATTATTTTCTGCGCTTATTTACACAAATTCACAGCGATTCGCATAACATTAGATGGTTTAGATTTCTTTTTTCGTCAGAGAAATTTTGGATGGTTTATAAAAAATATATTATTAACGTTTTTAGTTTTTAGCTTATTTTTATATATAAAGTTTTCTATATTATTTATTATCTTAGACAAATAATTTGTTACAAAACAAATGATCAATGTAAAAAGTATATACATTATTGTAATTTTTTCTAATTCTATATTAAATTTACACTCAACTTTTTGAGAATAAATAAAACAACAAATATTCATCCTCTAAAATATTAATCCTTTTTAAAATTTTGAATAAATTAGTTGAAAATCTTTAATAATGGATCAGGAAAGAATGGCATTTAAAATATATATACTTATATGTATACAAGTATATTAAAAATAAAAAAATTCTTACTATTTATCATAAATTTTTTTCATTAATTGAAAAAGGAAATGAAGGAAAAATAAAAAAATTTTTATTATGGCTATATTGAAGATATTTTAGTATAATTGTTATGTTGATTGAATTCCTTTTACATTATTTATTTATTATCTATTCATTATTTATAATAAAAATAATATTATAGTACGATTTTGCACAGTTAAAGATGTATATTTTTTACAATCATCCAAATTTTCATCAAAAAGAAATACGTTTGATGAAAAGGTTGATGTTTCGGCGTTCGGTGTTCAAGCTTTCTATGCCTTATAAAAGATCCTGAGGCTCAGAGTTTTTATCTATGTTTCCAGACCTAAAGAAGTACAAATACGTGTATTTTCTTACAACTCACTTTCGCTCTCTACTCGCGCATCGTCGATATTTAAATTCAATAAACACAATTGAATATAGTAATTTATTTTATGTACGAAATTATAATTTATTTATTATTATGTAAATTCGTCGAAAATCTGTATAAAGTTTATTAATCAAAAGATTTTCAAATTTAATGATCATTGTTACGTAGAGGAAATAATCCACAATGGTGTGAAATGGCAGTTCAATTGCGAATTTGAAAAGCTTGCCTAAAAAATCACTAGAAAGCTGTTTAATGTAAAGAACAGGCCGGTTTTGTCCAAATACAATCATTCTACCATATCAAAAAATAGAATAACCCTGACATACATATATATGTATATGTATATTCATATAGAGAGAGAGAGAGAAAGAGACAGAGTATACAGCAAAGTATGCTGCATCTAAAAAATAATATTTTTGTACCAAAAATTAATTTAATTGTTTTCAATACAAAAATTGACAGTATGCATGCTAGATACTTTTAAAACAAAAGATACATATCTATATAAATTTTTTGATTTTGTTCTATGTTTTGATATTTAATTAAAGAATTAAATAAATCTATATAAAAAAAGTTATATAAAAACATTCAGAAAATTATTTTCGATACAAACTTGTTCAACCAAATGCTCCATACTTTGTGATACTCTGTATATGTATACATATGATCGCTTATTAACCTCCTTTTATCTTTCATTCTACGTTATGAATACTTTTATAAATACTTATTTAATTAAATGTTGATTGATAACTTGAGGTAACAGACAAAAGCACATCGGAAATATTTTCAAACAAATGATTTTTCATATACCTTATCTGGAAAAAAAAATAATTTTCTGCATGTAAACTAATTCTCCCTTTTAAATTTTACATTTTTCGTTTAAAGGAGGTTAAAAAATGCGTTTTTCTAATGCACAAGAAATGCACAAGTCGTAAAAAATGCACATATAAAAACAATTGCTTTCTTTTTTTTTCTTAATATTGTTCTGTGATTTTTGAAGATCCAATTTTAAATGCATAGAGAAATTCATGGGAACATTATTTTCTTACCTAAAAACGTAGGTTTTTGAAATTCCAGTTTGGAAAGCTTTAATACACATATATAATATATGATATTATATATATGCATATAATTTATATATATATATGTATAATTCTAAAAAATCGATCTTTATTAGTATCACAATTTTAAACTCATGCACATTATAAAAACAATAATTTGAAAGCGTACGTAGATTTTTCGATGCATTTAAAATTGAATAATACGAAACAGTTCTTGATCTACGATCGGCCCTAAGTACCAATTGATAAATCTCGATCGTCGATATCTAGTTCGTTCCGACAGACAAGTTGAAATCAAAAAAATTGATTACTGTATAATGATTACTTCGAAGAAAATCAAGTAGAGCAATTATTAACAAATTCGAACAAAACATAAAGAATAAAATTTTTCTTAAAAAATAATAATACTATTTTTTTCTTTGCTTCGAAATTCAATATTTGAATTTTTTTTCTTTAAAAAAATATTCAGATGTAAAAAGTAAGTTTTCGTTTCTCTTAAATGTTATTTAGCTTTTGATCGTTCAATTAAATTTGATTTTTTGTTAGAATCATTTTTAAACTTCTATAAAATATAGAACAAAGAAGTTTTATCTAGATTTATTCTTATTTACTTGATTTGATGCTGATATTTTTCCCAAAATAGTCTTTTTCAACATCTTGATCATCAAAAAGTAAATTTTAGCTTTTTGAAAATTCTATTATAATCTTACATCTTTCGGAACGATGCCTAGAATCGTCCATCATTGGCTCCATTATTAAAAATAATTACAAATAACATATTACAATATTTTTCGCGATAAAAATAAAAACTGCGGCAATATAATAATAATTAATAATAATAATTAATATAATAACTATAATATAATTATAATAGATATTAATGCTGCCTAAATGCGGTGTTAATTCGTTATCGATTATGCAGCCCCAATAATATATTTCTAGTCTCAATCTTACCCGACGAAATGGTAGCGTATTCCACAAAAAATGACGAAAATCTTCAAGAAATAAGACATAATTAAAAGAATGTCAAATATAAATGTGTAAGTATGGCATTTAAATACTATTAATACGTCATAGCATTAATATATTCCATATTATTCCATATATTAATATACTCTGTAAATTTATATCTTGGACACTAAACTTATTAAAAACAAAAAAAGTTCGGTATTGACGTTCTTCTGCCATTTACTTATTAATTAATGTCAAAGAATATTAATTAGCTTATTGTAAATAAATATGAAAGACCTGCTTTAAGTTAATCAGAAAAAAGTCGTCATTTTTTATGGAGTTCTGGAAGAAACAGAGATAAAATACTAGTTGGTACGGCCCTGTCGGGTTTTTTATGTACAGAAGAAAGCCGTCGCCCTCATCTAATGGCATCGTTGGGCGCATTGGAATCGATTTCTGAACTCATACAAATGAGTTCTCCGATTCGAACACAATTTTGATCGAAACGGATCTCGTACACACTTCTTGGACCTGGGTAATTTTATGGATTTCCTGCGTTGTGAGGGTTCAATAAGTGCTGTGTTTTCTTGTTCAGTTGACAGTTTCCTCACCATCGATACTTTCGTCCTGTGTCGTCGAATCGTCACCGGATCCACCAGTTTGGACAGAGCCGCGTTTCAGACGCGTCGAACTAAGGCTTATTGGAGGACCACCTCGTCTGCAAACATTTTTAGCAGTTTTAATCAAATATCTGTTGGATGTTGAATAGGAAAAGGTGACGGAAGTTTCACAATAATAAATAAAATAATTTCTAAATTGTCAAAATCGAATGTTGTTTTTATCTACAGATTTTTATACCCTTTTCTCAAGCAATCAATTATTCGTATAATCAATAAAATAGTAACAAATTATGCGACAAGTATTTTAAAATCAATTAAAATATTTTAAGATATTTTTAAAGTTATATAAGGAAAAATGAATAAATAAGTAAAGTTAGTGAAAATGTAAACAAAAATGTATAATCTTGTTTTAAAAAATGATATGTATAATGATAAAATTAATGATATTTTTATGATAGAAAATAAATTTTGAGACATAGGAATTGTTAATGGGATTAATAGATAGAGAAGAAGAATACGTTATAAAATAATATGCAATTAATAAAATAAATGAAAATTAATATATGTACAATACTGTATATATACTCGTATATAAGAATAATAGGAAAATATAATGCTAAATATAATCTATATTTTATATGTAACAAAGTATTTTGTTGTTTTAAAATATATCTAAACTATATGCATACATAAAAATGATATAATTCAAAATATTAATTTATAGACTAACCACGACTCAGGACAAGAATGCTTGAGGAGACTTGAAGAATTTCCTTTTTTTTCATGTGGGGTATGAATTATTCTTTTTTCCTCGATGCCTAAATATTTTAATATGTATAGTCATTTTTTATTTTCAAACTACTTTCCAATAATGTAAATCGAAGGCAAAAAATTAAAACTTTTTACTTATTAACTTTCTTGATCTATTTGTCTTCTTTATAATAAATAAGTTATGCCACAAAGCTTTTCGTGACAAGAGCAAAAAATTTATTATTATTTATGAGAGTATTAAATGTTCTTTTGTATAATTTATACATATTCATATATATTTATTTTATATATTATATTTGACTTCACGTTTATAGTAACGTTAATAGTAAACAATTTAAAATATAAAAGAAATAAAACAAAAGATTTAAAAAAAATGAACGATTGAAATATATTTATTTAAAACAACGAAAACTTACCGTAATTTATTTTTAAGATTTGCAACCTCCCTGGTTAATTCTTCTTGAGATTCAAGCATGTCATCCATTTCTCTCTGCGCTTTCCTTTTCATCGCCTTATGCCTGCTAATTTCTTCTTCAGCTTCATCAAGTTGTCTCTTTAAAGCTTTCATTCTAGCATTTACTTTTTCTGCTTGTTCCTTATATTGATCTGAGTTTCTTCTTTCGTCTTCCAACTGCAAACTTAATTCCTTTAGTTTCTTCTCCAATTTTCTATTAATTTTTTGCTGTGTAAATCTCTCTTTTGCTTCAGTTTCTAATTGCTCATCAAGATTATTAATCTTTGACTCTAATTGTTGAATGGTAGCTTTAGTTTTTGCTCTTTGAGCAGTTTCTAATTCTGTAAGTTTCGCTTTCAGCTCCTTATTCTGCCTTTCTAATAACAATTTGTGCGATTCCAATTTCTGTGTAGTTGATCTTTCAGCTGTTAAATCGTTTGTTAGTTGCTCGATACTTATTTGAGCTTTCCTAGCTTTATCCGTTAATAATTCAGCATATGATTGTTCTTCTTCTAACTCTTCTTCCAATGTTGCTATTCTAGCTTCTAATCTACGTTTTTCATCCAACATCAATGTACCTTTGTTAGCATTATTATTGAGTTCTTCCTGTAATTCATCTCTTTCATTCTCAGCTGCTCTTCTAGCCCGTTCACTGCTGGCATAATCTTCAGTTAATTGCATCAAGTCTGCTTCTAAACTCTTTACCTTTCTCTCAGTTTCTTTAGCACTTGCTGCAAGTTCATCTCTAGCAGCTCTAGCTTCTTCAGTTTCTCTAGTACAATCCTTTATTTGAGTTTGAAGTTTCTTTAACTGTTTCAATGCATCTTCCTTCACCTTATTGTGCATTTCCAATTGCTGTTCAATATCTTTATAGTCTGCTTCCATTTTTTTACGTTGTGCAATAGCAGCAGCTCTTTGCTTTCTTTCATCTTCTAATTCCGCTTCGAGATCACGTAATTGTTTCACTAATCCTCTTCGTTTCTCTTCAGCTTGTTCTTCTTTAGCTTGCAAGTCACGCTCAAATTGAGCTCTTAGAGCTTGCATATTTACTTCAAGACGTAATTTTGCATCTTCTGTAAATTGCAATTCATCCTCAAGTTCTTCTACTTGAGAACGTTGTTCCGCTAATTGGGATTCAAGAGCACGTTTTGCTTTTTCTAATTCATGTACATTTTTATCTGCTGTTCCTTGATTGTTTACAAGTTCATCTAGTTCCGATTGAAGACCACGACGAATTCGTTCAAGTTCTTCAACCTTCTCATTCATTTCGTCGAGTTCCCGAGTTAAGGATAAGACACGAGTTTCTTTTTCACGAGCCTCACGTTCGGCAGCATCACGTTGTTCTGCATATTGTTCAGAAACCGCTTTTTCTTCAGCCAGCACCTTAAACATGATGGTAATATAAGAAAAAGAATTTTTTAAATTGATTTAATGATAATTCTACTATTACTTTAGAAATTCATTAAATTTTTCTTATATCTAAAAGTTATGTTATTGGTAATTAACATCTTATGGGAGAAGCGTGCAAAAATCATGCTTATGATTGCATAGTGTGCTTTAACACACATAATAAATGTTGTGGAAGTGATATTATCATAGTAGTATAATATTATAATAAACTATGTAATTAATAATCATAATAATGATAATATAAATATACAAAAATTTAAAGTAAAATGGAAAATTTAGTTGTGCATAAATGATCCATAAGATATTCAATAAAATGAAATGAAAAATGATATAATCTTCATATTGTTATCAAATATCAAATTATCTACATTACATATTATGAATAATTAATTAATTATAATTAATAATTAAATGAAAAATGATTAAGAATTAAATGAAAAACTCACAGAAAGTTCCCCAAACTATTGTTAATAATTAAAAAGAAGTAACATAATTCTATTAATTTCAAATTAATATAATATTAAAAAATAAGAATTATTATTATTATTATTAATAGAAACACGTAACTAATACAATAATGGTAATATAAACATTAAAAATTTGTTTATTTTTGCAAAATTAATAAATTGAAATTTATTAAATTAAATATAAACTAAGAATTACTTTAATTTTATATTTTTCTAACAAACAAAAAGAAGCCACAGTTACCTTATCGAAATTTTTCTGCTTCTTCTCTAGTTCCAGCACCTTTGCTCTTTGCGCTTCGAGTTCAATGATACTATCTTCTAATTCTGCTTGAACTTTTTTCTTTGATTTATCTAATTTATCATTAGCAGCTTGTAATTCTTCAACTTGTCTTTGAAGTGCTTCAATATCTTTCATACATCTCTTTCTTGCTTCTTCTAATGCTGTAGCAGCTTCAGATTCTTCCTCAGCTCTTTTCTTTGCTTCAGCCAGTTGTACAGTCAAACCCATAACCTATTTTAAAAAAATAAAATTGATAACTGAAGGTATTTGTAACTTTTCAAAAACAAAAATTTTTGATTTAACATCCATACAAATAATAATGTTTATATATATGTAACTGAAATTAATTGAGCTTATCTTATTTTTAAAACAATTGTTAATTAAAATTAAAAATCGTACTTGTTTATCTAAGCATCTCTTTGCCTCTTCTTCTTCTTCTAATTGATCATGCAGACTTTCTTTTTCACTTTCTAACGCTCTCAATTTTGAACTTAAAGCCAATTTTTGTCTAGTTTCCTCTTCAAGTTGCTGCTGAAGTTCTGTAAATTGAGATTCGCAAGTTGCTGAAGCTTTCAAGGCTGTAGAAGCTTTCAACTCTGCTGCTTCTAATTGTTGCATGATACTTTCAGATTCTTGTTGTAATTTTGTTACTCTTTCCACCAATTCCTGTCTATTTCTTTCTACTTCTGCAAGTTTTGCATTTACTTCAGCAAGTTGTTGTTCAGCTTGCTTTCTTCTTCTATCAGATTCTTGTCTGCTGGCACTAACAGACCTAAGTTCTGTAGCTAAGTCAGCATTTTCAGCCTCTAAGGTTGCCTTTGCTTTTTCTAAAACAGCTTTAGTTTTCTTCAATGCATCCATTTGTTCGTTCAAAGCAGTTAACTCTTGTGTATGTTTATGACGCATGTCTGCTAATGTTGCCTCGTGTATCGATGTTTCTTCTTCTAAATTTTTCTTTAATGTTGCTAATTCCTGTTCTCGCTTGCTTCTTAATTCTTGCTGCGCAGCAGTTGTGTCTAACGAATCTAATAATTCATTTTTCAATGCTTCTAATTCCTCATTTAAATCTCGTTTTAATTTTTCTGCTTTTCCTCTAGCAGCTTTCTCAGCTTCTAAATCCTCTTGAAGTTCAGCCAACTGAGACTCCAATTCACGAAGAGCCTTCTGAGCTTGAGCTTTAGCCGCACCTTCTTCATCCATTTTTGCCATTACTTGATTTAATTCTTCTTCACGTTTACCAAGTTGCAATTGAAGTTCTTCTACCTATAAAAATTTATTATTGTTACTATTGTTGTTTTCACACTATAAATTAATATTAAAATTACTTCTACTTTCTATTTTTCTACTAATTTTGTTTTATTTAAGAAAAAAAAAAGGGAAAAAGTGATAAAAATCATTAACCTGTGTCTTTCTTTCTGCAAGTTGTTCTTTCAAATCTGACACTTCAGTTTCTATTTTCCGTTTTGATCTATCTACTTCTTGTCTTTGTTGGTGATCTTTCAATAATCTTTCCTCAAGATCTGCAATTGTTGCTTCATGTTTTGTTTTTAATTTCAACAAATGTTTTGCTTTTTCCTCTTCTTCAGCAAGTGTCTGAGATAAATCGTTTGCTCTTTCTTCAAGAATCTTTTTTTCCTTTAATAATTTTTGATTTGTATCCTCAGAAAGTGCAAGATCTTCCTCAAGCTTTTTAATTTTTGCATCACATTGTACTTTTTCTAATTGTAATTTTTGTCTAGCAGCTTCTTCTTCCTCTAACTGCTCTTCAAGATCGCTTATATTTAATTGTAATTTCTTTTTTTCTTGAGTCAAGCCAGCACTTCTTTCTTCTTCCTCTTCAATTCTTGTTTCCAAATCATGTAGAATTTCTTCTAATTCTTGCTTTCTGGCAGCTAATCTCGCTCGCATTTCTTCTGCTTCTGCACATAATTCCACCTCAGCTTGTAACTGCTCTGCTAACATGGTTTTTTCTTCCATAGCTTGTTGGTACTTCCGTTCATATTCTTGCGCAGAATGTAATTGCAATTCCAACTTATCCCTTACTTGTTTCAATTCATCTTCTTTTTGAGTTAATTTTTCCTCTTGTTTTGTTACCTCTAGAAGCGGTTTTACCTTCGTATATAAACGCCACCATTGCCAATTTCGGAGTTTTAAATAAGCAGCACAATTTCTTTGGATAATTCTAATAGCATTTAATTGTTGTAAACGTTTTTGATAATTTCTGCGAGCAAGAAAACCACGGCAGAACGCTTGAAAATTGACAATTATATCAGTAATTTTATAATCACGTTCTTCTTCAAGATGAGCCAAAACTCCAGCACGGAAGAAAATTTTTGATTGACCAACACGATAGAGATTAGGATCAAGTTCAAGGGCTTGAATCTGCAATACAAATGTGTTTTAAATTTCTAAAACAATTAAAAGGACTTTAATTACATTTACATATATATACATGCATACACACCTATTTATATAATTTTGAATTTAATTCAATCAATATTCTACAAATTTTAATTTGTAGAGTATTTGTTAATACTGAATAATACTCATACTAATACTCATATTTCATTAATACTGAATATTGTATAATTTCATAATTATTATTATTAACGATAATCATTTCTGATTAATATATATAATATATAAACGAGATAACATTTACCATTTTCTCGCAGGCCTTTTTTCCATCCATGAACCCTTTGGGGATAGCGTTTGGTGTCAAAAGTTCATATCTTTGTCTAAATTCTTGAAATGGTATTCTATTTGGAAATCCTTGTCGACAAATTCGAATTCCTTCTAAAACTCCATTACATCTCAATTGATCTAATACTAATGGTGCATCAATCTTTCCAGCCTTTTTCTCATGATTCGGTATGATACATCGTACAAAATTGGGATTTGTATTTCTGAGAGTAACCATTAATTTTGCCAACTGTTCTTTATACAATTGAGAAACTGTCCTGAACATGCCTTTTCTTGTTCTTGCACCAAACTGTGTATCAGTTAATGCTTGTTGAGCCATTCCAACAATTTCTGCATCCTTCCAAATATGGCATACAAAAGGATCTTGTGAGTTTTGTAAAAGGCTAACGACATTTTCATTCAAGGGATCCATGTTTTTCATTAACCATTTAGCAGCTGAATAATCAACTTTTCCAGCATAATGTATGATAGCAAAATCTGCTACACCTCTAAAGTCCGTTTTCATGAATTTTGGATGCACACTATGAGCACCTACTAATTTTTCAACAAATGTTTTATCTGTTGCTTTAGGGAACCAACATTCTTCATCCAATAAAGCCATGATGCCTGTTTTGAAATAAAATTTTTTTTATTAATAAATTATTAAGAAATATTATTAATAAATTATTAAAGAAATATCTATCAATAAATAAAAAAATCTATTAATAAATTATTAAAGAAATATCTATCAATAAATAATAAATATAATTTGAAAATAACGAAGAAACTTCTAATAGAAATATTGTATTGTGTTTTAAAACATAGAAAAAATAATATTAGAATGTATTACATTTGTATTATATAATCCCATTAGTTTTTTACTTAAGGAAGAAAATAACTTAAGAAAGAAAATTTGAAATGTATATGCATACATTAGTACCAAATAAACTAACTAAATTATATTAAAGAATAAAAAATTAAGTGTACTATAGCAAATAATTGAAAAAAACTTCAATTTCAAAAATTTATAAGAAAAACATTTATCTTTGAACGTACCCATAGGTTTGTCGATCAAATCAATAGTTGGTTGCAAATCTAATCCAAAATCAATAAATTTCCACTCAATTCCTTCTCTTTGATATTCTTCTTGTTCCAAAATGAACATGGTATGATTAAATAATTGTTGTAATTTCTCATTGGTATAATTAATACACAATTGTTCAAAGCTGTTCAATTCAAATATTTCAAAACCAGCCATATCTAAAATACCGATAAAACTTGCTCCTTGTCTTTTAGTTCGATCCAACGATCGATTGATTCTGTTCACAAGCCATCTAAACATTCTCTCATAGCAAGCTTTTGAAATTGCTTCCACTGCAAATTCAACTTGCTCCTTTGTTTGTGCTTTCGTTACGAAGTCTCTACCCACTTTGATTCTTGGTTTTAAAAATGCTTTCGTCATTTCTGTTACACTCAGACCCAATAAATGAGAAATTTTTTGAGCTACAGTATTATCCGGTAACGTGGCTTGATCAGAGTTTCTTTCTTGACGGAATTGCATAGAACCAAAAAGCATTACTGCAGACACGATACGAAAAATCGATGAAAAATCTTCATTCGTCATGCCCATAATATGCATGGATTTCACGGTTGAGAAGAATTCAGCTGAATCGTCCACTCCTGGAACTGGCAGTGCACCATTAGAGAGGAATGGATAATGTTTTGGATCCTCCAAAATAAATTCCTCTGAAATCATTTAAATATTAAATCATTTTAATATTTATTTAACTAGGTAACTAAAATATGATTGAAATAAATGGAATTTTTCTATTGCACTTGTATCAATATTATCAAAATAAAACATTTAATTGAATACTATTTGCATTTACTTTTAAATGAATTTATATAATCCATCCACAAATGAATAAAGATTAAAATTCAAAATTAACGTAAAAAAATCTATGTATAAAAAATAAACTTTCCGTTTCAATTTCTAAAATTAGATTATCGTTCCAATTTAATCATTTATAATTATTTTTCTGTGAAATTATACTTTGAATGAAACTTTTATTTTTTTTTAAATTACAGAATGATTAAAAATTACATTTTTTCAATTATTTTGTCTTACACGTAATTTTTATATTATGTCAATTCAATTTAGAATGATATTTCTTTAATTTCCAAAGGTTTTCTCCAAATTCTCAATAAATATAGAAGACCATATATAGTAGATCATATATATATATTTCGTTATATCGTGAGGAACAACTTTGTGAATTTGCCATTTTAATTTTATATTTTGGTGAATGGAAAAATGCATTCATCATAGTGATACATTATTAAACAACGTCCAAATTCGTTGCTTAACATTCTACTCGTCGATGATTGAACTTCAAGTCAGGTAGTACAGCTGAGTCATCTATGAAAAAGGTTGGTTAAAATCGTTCGTATCCCGAAAGGATAGGCTTAATCGGAGAATCTGTGATTCGTGTATAGATCAAAATATCCCTAACAAGTACAACATATAATGGGCGGAAATGTTTCAGTGTCTCGAAGCGGGAATATCGATTCACTTGTCTGTTCCGAATAGTAATAAACAGTGCGTCCTATGGGCTTGGCCTGAGTCAATAACATTTTACACAGCACAAACGTGCACGATAAACTTACATAGGATGAGTGATCAACTGATAACTAATATTATTACTCCATTGGAATTTAATCTCTAATTTTTATTTATTTATTTCTGAAATACTTCTAAAAATCTATTTTAAAAATTATTTATAACAATAAAATTTTTTACTTAAATATTGAAAAGACAGTTTTTATTTCAATTAATGTCCTTTATGTCCGATATTATTCGTTTTATTTTTCTATCTTGGATGACTTTTGTAAACATATTGTAAACATAAGAAAAAGGAAATTAATTTTCTAATAATTTCATGTATAATAGAGCCTTCCTTAGTTGAAACTCTATTTTTCGAATATCTTGATATTCGAATGTTATATTAAGTTTCTAGTTACTAATAGACACTTTGTTCTGACAATATAATATTCGAATATTAAGATCATTGAAAAATACAGATTCATACAACGAAGGTTTTATTATAATTACATTTAAGATAAATCGGAAAAAATAAGCCAAAGCAAGAACAAGAAGCTTAAATTTTCGTGATTTCTTCTCACAAATGTTCAATTTACACATCTTTTTGAGTATCATGAGGAGTTGTCACATTAAAATGCACATAAAACGGTACTTTTAATAAGTAGTTCCAGGATATAAAAGGATACGTAAAAGAGATACGTAATTGTAGAAAACGAATGATTAATATTAATAAAAATCAACTTACTCTTTTGTTCAGGTGAGGCACCTGCTAAGAGTTGATAAAATATGTGGAAAGTTCTCTCATCTTTTGCTTGTCGAATTGCTCTTGACTTCTCCAAAAGATAAGTTTCTATGTTTGCACCGGCAATGTAACCCGAGGCATCGAAGTTTATTCGAATAAATTTACCCTGTTTCACAAATATTTGATTATCATTAAACTTAAGAATTAGTATCATTCAGACAAATTGATTTTAACTTACACTTAACAATACATACTCAATATTGTCTACTTTAAAATTCTTGCTAAAAAAATTTATTATTTTATTTTTTAAAACACAATAAAAAGTATAAATTTCATCGTATTATATCTGTCAATAAACAATAAAAACTTCAGTAGAAGAGCAATTATTATGCAACTTTATAATAATTAATTACTAATGTATAACATTGTTTCACAAGTTATATATTTTATATTAAGAAATAAAAAACTTTCTTGTACATAAGAAATTACAAAGAACAATCAATTTGGAAAAAGGTTATAAAAAAAAAGAAAAAAATTTGCAGCACTTACAAATCGGGAGGAGTTGTCATTTTTCACTGTTTTAGCATTCCCGAAAGCTTCTAAAATTGGATTCGCTTGTAAGAGTTGTTGTTCCAATTCACCCTATCATCAAAAATTATTAATTATATTAATTAAAATGAAAATTTTTAATTTATTTTACAGTATGAAATCTGTTCATTACTTTTAGCATAGATATATTTTTTGAATTTATCAAAATGATAATAATTTAAAGGTTTAGTAGAAAAGTTGTAATATAGACATATTCAATTTATAAAATTACTATTAATCGACACAAATAATTCTATAAATGGGACTTTCAGAAACTACATTGATCAACTTCATTGAAAAATAGAACACTGATTTAACTCACTCTGAACACACACTTAAAATTTACTTCTAATTGTAAATCGAATTACTTATGCAACTAAATCATTTATTGCTTGAAAATTAAGAAATCAGTAAAAAATGAAATTAATCGACTTGGCTCAGAATAATAAAATTGTAAAATATGAATATGTCTTTAAAATATTTGAAGAATAACAAATAATGCGTTCATAAATTTATGTAAGCAATAAAAGTATTTTATAAGTTAATATGTCATTTAGAAAATTTAGAAATTTACATCAAGTACACAAGTAAATAAACTTTCAACAGAACGAAAAATTTCTTTATTTTAAAATATACGATTAAATTAATAACTGTGACGAATAAAAACTAAGCAATGTACGAAATGCAATAAAAGTTATAATATAATAGATGTTTCTCAAAAAAAGGTTACGATGTTTTTATAATTTACTAGATTATAACTAATAGTATATTAGTTGTAATAGTTACTAAATAAATACAATTATAATGATTATATACTCATTGTTTTCAAGGAACACAAAACTTTGTACACTTCCTTTTGGGTTTCTCTTTAACTTAAAAATCAATATAAATTTCTTAATAAATATAGGAATCAATGGGAAAGAATTCAGAAAAAGTTAATTTCTCAACTTAATGTATCTCTTTATGGAGCAATTAATCAATCAATCTTCATCTCTCTATCAAAGCAATGTTTCTTAAAACAGTTAAGATAAATTAGTTATAAATATGTTGAATAAAAACAAAACATTGATCTCCAATATAAAAAATTGTTATTTTACTTAAAACTTTATATAATTAAGCGCAAAGTAAAATAAATACGTATAAAGCATACACAACACACATACATAAATAGACACGACAGCGAATATATTAATAAATAATTCAATTAGTCGACTCTCACGTTAATTACCGCAAATTTATCCGAAACATTTCCGGAACCCTGAATCCAGCGAGCAGCAATAAAAAATACGGAAAATATGTTAGAACTAGAACTTCAGAATATTTTCTTTTTCACTCGACTAAAGCTATTGTGTTAAGAATATTTTCAATTTAATTTTTTCATTAACGCCACTTTATTAGTATATAGAATACAATACGTAAAAAAAGGGAAAGATGGAAAAGGAAGAAAGGGAGAAAGAGAGAAGTCTTATTTTTCTATTCAGACTGGTAAAATTAAATGCGGTTAATTTAAATATCACTAGAGTAAAATAATTATTAGAAATATCCGCTAGACGAAACAAAGATGCAATAACATACATATATTTTCACGTGCATAGAATATATGACAAAGTTAACAAAGTTATCGAAACAGAACTTCCAAAACCTCGGGATACAAATTGTTAGTGAACGAAAGCTGAAAAACATATCACAAAACAAGAAGCAATAAGGAAAAAAAAAAAAAAAAATAAACGTAAAGAAGGCAGATAATAGCGTATATATATCGCGTGAGCGGAATGTTGATCATTTTGTTGTTGACTTACTATGATTAATGCCGGACTTGGTGTCTAGGTATGTTGAAGCCGCCGAAAGTCAGCACCGGGAATGAAAGAATTTATAAAATTACTTGATTTCACGATTTTTAATTTTCATTCGAAATTTTGAAGAACTCAAACGCCAATTATGCAAAATTACTCGAAGTGTGTCAATAAAATCCGAGAAAAATTTCAAATAATTTAAAAAAAAATCATCACGAATAAAATTAAAACGAAAAAAAAAAAAAAAAAGAAAAAAAGAAATTCCATTTTCATTTATATGATTAATTGTTTAATATGTATCAATGAAAATAATTGGATAATTTATTAGTCAGTAATGGTCTTTTTTATCTACAGTTAGAAAGATACATTTTAGAAAATATTTAATTCTTCAATTACAAAATTCTGATATGTTACGTATTATAAATCCTCTCGCGACTCTTTCTTAATGATTTTGCAGTTTAAACAATTCGCGCAGTCGTTAATATTGAATTATGAAACACGTGAAAAGGGAATGACGATAGTTTTTTCCTATATAAGAACACAAGTTTCGAAGCATACGGTGACTCAGAACAGTCAGACGAGAATGACTCAAAGCCGAGTTAGGCCGATAAGTGGATCGTTTCACTGAAAAAGGAAAGATCCTTCGAGAGCCAGTAATCTACGATGGCCTATCAGTACCTATCGCGATCGTAAAACAGTGATCCAGTATTCAATGATCAGGTTTTGAAACAGTTCACGTAACTCTTACACAATCAACATTTAACGTACGCATTTATCTTCTGTTTTATTTTTGTTTTCTTACGTGTATTTTTAATGAATCGATGCTTTTCTTTATAAGTCACGATTCGATGTTTTTGACAAATCATGTTCGTTTAATTGTACAGTTATTAGTATTTAAACACAACTATATGTGGAATATTTAGTATCTACTATACAATATACTCTTCAATACACATATAAGACTATTTTAAATAGAACGGCAATATCTAAGTATTGTTATGAAATTGTTTATATTATAAATGTAGTGAAATTGATCAATGTTTTATTTTCTACGGTTTGTTAATCAATTTTTTGATAAAAAAACTATTAATTTAATCGAGGCTATTAGAAATATTTTATATACTTTTTATGTATTAAAATATTATGTGCTTTTCTTGCAGCAGAGAGTTCAGTGTATTATAACTTTATCTAACCGCGGAAACTGTGACCGAATTTCCGTTTTGTGTTATCGTTGATGTATGTGTATGTATATGATATATTGATACTGCACATATATATGTAACTTTAGAGAAAATTCTAAGATTATTATGATTGCAGTATTTTGTTATTAAAAAGTCGTACAAAACACAATTATTGAAAATTGCCAAATTTTGAAGATTTATTTTTTTTTTGGCTAGAAAAATTTAATAATTCATAATTCAAACGATATTAAGAATTCATTTCAAAATAACATTTTATATTATTTTAAAATACTAGGTATTTGAAACAAATAGATTTCAATTGTTAGAATTTTTATTTGCATTGATCTAAAACTTCAAAATATTCTTTCTGTATTATATAAATTTGCTTTTGTATAATTTCTTAACTTTGATATTTTTATCATGTATTTGTTTATGTTCATACGAAGAATTTACGAAGCATCATGCACGGAAAAAGAAAAGGAAGAATATTTACAGAAATTTTCATGCACCGGATGAAATTTACAATACTTTCAATTACTATTTAAATAAATCCTTTCTAAATTCGTATCCTCTTGAAAATCATTTTTTGGAACATATTAAAGTCCTAACTGATTCTTCATAAATATGTAATGTAAACAACTATATAATAAATTTTATTTCAGAATAAACTAACTATTTAATATATCATTAACATTATGCCAGGATTCATATTCAAATTATGAAACTGAAAGTAAAATTACATAGTGATACGAAGTGAATGCTTACACAATTATAAATATATTTTCAGTGCAGATTCAAATTAAATAAGTGAAAACCTGCCCTCGGATAATCTATTATTTGTAATCATTTGCTATTTTTATACAACTAGTTTTAAAAACATAATTTTTATTTAGAAAATAGAAATGATATAACAATGTACATATATGTTCTTAATAATTAGCTATTGTAAAAAAATAAATAATATTTTTATATATTAAACAATATGTTTATAAAATAACAATTATTACTTTCACGAAAATGCAAATTTTATCTTACTAAAGCTTCTCTTTCATGAAATATCTCACATTTTTCAATTAAGATAAGAATCGTCAATCGTCATAAAAGCATACGTTGTAAATTCCAATAAATTTATGAAACAATTTTTAATGTCAAAATCGATATGTTCAGAATCAAAAATCGAATAAAAAAAATCGATATAAATAATAAAATAACATTTATCATTTCAGAGATTAAATATGTGTATATATATTATTAATGAATAATTTATAAAGTATTATAACATCTAGCATGAAATTATGGAAGGGACACTAGAAAGAAAGGATATCCTTCTATTTGTTATTGTTTATATGAAATAGTATTTAAACATATCAAGAAATTCACAAATCTATTAATTTGTCTATTTGTAAAATAGAGCAAAGCATTTAGAATATGATAGATATAAATATATCTGTTAATTTTAAAACTATAAAAATATATAATATAACTCTAAAAATAATAAAGTATCATAATAAGAAAAATAGTTGTTTAAAGTATTTTTTTATAAATTTTCATAACAATCAATATTTCTATACATATTCCAATGACTAACAAAAGAATATGAATATCTAAATAATTTTAATAGTATTATATAATATTATATAGATATTATATAGATTTAATAATATTATATTTTAGTTTAGTTATACTTATAAATATTTAACTAATCTAAACTAATGAGTACTTTGTTCAGTATATTATATAATGAATTTCTTTAAATTTTTTTGGAGTGAAAAAAGGAAAAAATGTCTTACACTGCAATAAATTTCGTTCATTCTATACAAATATAGGAAAAAAAAAAAGAGACCAATGCATAGAGAAGAATGTACATCTTAATATTAAAAAATATATATAATTATAGCATCTTGTCAATAATTTTTTTTTTTTTAGTATTTCTTCTTTTTTTAGTATTTTAAATATTATAAAATTCTTTATATATTGAATCTCACCAAAAACCGAGATATTTAGTTATTAACTTACCGCATTTGATTTTGGCTTTGAGGCAGCGACATACGCCAAGTATTGAATGACTTTTTTCGTGTTTTCAGTTTTACCAGCACCGGATTCACCGGTGCATAAAATTGACTGGTCTTCACGATCTATAAACAAAGATGCGTAATACAAATGATCTGATATTTTGAAGAAATAAGCAAAAATACTCTTATTTTAAAATTCATTAACAAACTACAATCAATTATATAAACTTTATTTTATGGACATATCACAGATAAACGACTAATCGCAAATAATTAAACAGAAAAAATAAAAGAACAACTAAATATCTCGATAACCCTTAATGACTAAATAAATTAGCGAATGGTTGAACAAATAGAAGAAGTAATTACCTTGGAGCATAGAACGATATGCTGTGTCGGTAATAGCAAAAACATGGGGTGGAACCTCGTGTCTCTTAATACCCTTATACCTCTCCATTATCTTTTCCGTATAAATTGGTAGCCTCTTGTATGGATTTACCACCACACAGAACAGTCCTGAGTATGTCTGCAATCATACCAACGAATCGATGAATGGTCTGGACAAAGAAAATTTCAATCATGCTGAAGTTTTCCCTTAAATATCTTGAAAAATTATAGCATCACTCAAACAATACATTTTATAGATAAAAACTACAGATAAAAGTACAATTTTAAATACAAATTTTAACTCAATAATTGACTTTTTTTTTTTACAAATCATGACCATTTATAAAATAATATATCTCAAAACTTATAATACTTTCTACATTTCCTATGAAAATTTTACTTTATTTGTATTAAATTTTATATATATATAAGTATATGAAATTTCTATTAAATAGATTAAACGAATATTGATATAATTCAATATTTTCGTTGGTCAAATTTGTAAACACAAATTACCTTTAAATAACATTTTCTATTATGTTATTCAGGTAAGAAATTTCACTTGCTTCGAATTTAAGAATCATTCACACAGTATCTTGGCAAATCATTGAATCAAATTCCAATTCCTCTGTTTCTCCTTTATCAAAGCATATGTGAACAATTCCAAACAACCAACATTCTTGTTACATTTTTCGTACAAAAAATTCAAGATTAACAGGATTAACATACTATAGGCACATTATAAAAAAGAAATAATATTTTTCTCTCTTTTTCCTTCATGATTTTAACATGGTTTCGAATATGCAAGGAAAATTAAATGCTTTACTAATTTTTTCATGTTGTACATCGTGAAAGTATTTTCTCTGCACGAGAGTTTCTCTCGCGCTTTAAAGAACGGCGTACAACGTTATTGACAAGGAAAATGGACAGACTCCCTATAAGTTTTGATTTGTTTGTTTAATGTATTGAACGAAATAAGCGATATACAAATTAAACAGAAAAATCGATTAAACATAAAAATAAAATAGCACGAGAGGAAGAAATCAGTTATAGCTAGTTCAATGAGAATAGCATTGTGTTAAAGTTTCTTTGAAATTTTATCAATTAAGGATAAAATGATATGCATTCTGTTAATTAACCACTTGCGCTGGCAACTGATTGCGGATCATAACGAGTGACCAAACCGTATAAAATAATTCGTCGCTATCTTTTTGAATTTCGTCGGTATGATATCACTGGATAGAAATTATTGAGAAGTAATAAATTTATTATTATTTGTTTTACTTAAATATACTTACAACTGATTGTGAGAAAATATTATAATTTTGGAACAAAAAATTCTTGACATGCGTGGAATGTCATTCCAGCGCAAAAGATTAACAGATTTCACTGGAGTTAATAATCTATAATAAATAATTACAGAGTATATTACAGAGTATAGCATATGATTTAATAACAAGAATTTCATTAATTGAATGATATCGATGCTACAATTTAATTTTGATAAATAGAAAAAAGAAAAGAAAAAACGTTAAATATGAGC
This sequence comes from Frieseomelitta varia, assembly GCF_011392965.1. Lineage (NCBI taxonomy): Eukaryota > Metazoa > Arthropoda > Insecta > Hymenoptera > Apidae > Frieseomelitta > Frieseomelitta varia. The sequence continues at coordinate 76,072 of NW_025110514.1, read as the reverse complement.
TCTTTGTTTCGATGACTGCGTAAGTGTTCAATTACAATGCGTGTAATTCACGTATGAGGCACTTGTAGAAGTTACGTAGCGCATACACTTGAAATGATTTGCTACGCACGTGTTGCACTTTAACCATCAATAACCCCATAAATTGATAAACGACTATACTGTGTAAGCAGATAAACACGAACAAGAGAAGATCGATTTATATTTTATTTAAAAATCACGATGGCTCGAACAGACTATGCGTCACAAAATATATCTCGTATTTCGTAAAGGATTGAATTATGAACCATGTTTTGCAGTACGTTGAAACGTTCGGTAATTGTTCCTTTTCTAACATATTTCGACGAATAATTTACAAGTTGAGCGGAACAAAAAGCCTAAGGTATGCGTCACCATATGGGAAAGATGAGCAAGCGGGTCGATTTCCACAAGCCTATACCAGTGTGTAACCACGAAAAAATGTCAAGCAACGGGCAATCAAAGAAATTTTTGAAATTAGATCTCGAGACTAACTCACTTTCAATATTTCTATCAATTAATTTTTTGCATTACTTTCGTACAGTAGATGTATCACAAAAATATATTTAAAAGAAACTTATGAATGTCGCGACAACTCATTTCACGGATAACAATTGTACCGGTAGTTGTTCGATAAGAGGTTAAATAACTTTGCTCCGTTTCAGTACCCGTTGATAAGAGTATAGCGGTAGATTTGCGGTACATTCGCTGAAATAATGAAATGATGACCTAATAATCGATACACAAACAATTTTATTGTTATGCAATATAAGTCGCAAGAAAAATCATACGATAGAAATTACAGCTATAAAACATTTTTGAAAAAATAGATAAACACATGTGCATCGTTATGCACGGTTATTTTCATTGAACTGAAAAATATTTCAAACAGTAAATTATGATCAATTACGATAGAGAAGGTATAGTATTTTTTAACTATTCTCTATGATTATGTTTATAATGTTTCATATTGTTGAATGTTTGTGAATTAATGACAATAACAATATTAATAATAAATCTGTATTATATTCTATATTATTTTTAATTCTATCTAATAAATATAAATCTTTTCACACGTAACGTCAATTACACGAAATTTTTATTATTATTATTATTTTTATTGCTATATATGCTTTCTGTGATTATTTTTTTAATAATATAAAATCATTAGATTTCCACAAATTTCATAAGTAACGTTTCTTCAATCTTTTGTAACGATTTTAATTTTCAAACTGTAATATCTCTATTAATAATTTTCAATAATGTCGAACGCAGAAAAATATTTACAATTTTCCTTTTTTCCTCTGTTTAAAACAGATGAACCTAATCGAGGTCGAATAAAGTCTCAATGCAAAGTAGGGATCCACGGCTATTTTGTTCCTTTTTTTTTAAACAGAACTCTCTCCTCGAAGGTCTCCAAAACCGGTCTTTGAGAGTATCGTGTCGTCGACCTGCCCAACATTCCTGGTTATAGCTCACTAACAACCACTGACTCTAACTCCCTCTAAAGGAAAATTGCATGTCTTTCTCGACTTGGCGACGTAGAAAAAAGCTAATGTCACTTTTCACGTTAATTCATAAGACACTGATCTTTTATGCCTTTCAAAAAGTAACCGCGGTGTTGTCACTTCGCATTTAATAATTTATTTTTTATTTCCTCTCGTTATAAATCAAAAATTTACTTTCAAAATCTTTTCATTAACGGTGGAATTTTGTTTTAGAATTGCATATTTTAGAAATACGTTTAATTAAAGTTAAACGATGGCGAATGTGTTATCTAAAAAAATATTCATTTCCTTATAATGAATTATAAGACATGATGATATTCGTCAGACATTGTTAAAGAGTTAGTAATACTTGGGCCGCAGACAAATGACCATGGTCATCACTTTTTTATATTGCAACATATCTCGTTGCAAAAGTGCAAAAAGTTTCATTTTATTTAAAATAACAAATGCGATAAAAACGTTAGGATAATTCTGTATTTTGTTGATACACGTAAAAGATATGGTGTTTTCACATAATCAACAATCATTAACCTTTTAAAAGTTATTAACTATTAAAATTGGTTGCACATACAGAAATTTTTAGTAATTGAAGCATATTAAAGTGGGCCATTTTCTGCACAATTTATCACGGGTTTTAGACATAAGTATCACGATCACGATACGTTATTATACGTGTATAGAAATTATCACGAGAAAAAAAAAGAATATTCACATTGTATCATATTTTCATGATTACGTGTCACTTTTACTAACAGAATCATCTGCGAAAGTATGATGCACTTTCTATTTGAACAAAGTAAAGCCGTAATGCATAATAAGCATTTTGAGTAATATAGTACTAGTAATATATCTTTTACGGAATATTAAAATTTGTACATATTCTAATTATGTTTAATCATTACTCTAAAATATTTTAACTATATTTTGCTTTAAATCCACTAAAGTTCAAGGTAAAAGAAAGAAAAAATAATTTTATGTAAATTGAAAAACAACTTAACATTGGATTTTATAAAAAAAATATTATCCGATATTGAAAGTAAAAAGTAGTCAAAAATTAGTAAACATGTAAGCACCTCTTTTTGTTGGACAATTTTCCGAATCATATTTAGATGAATGAGAGTAAAAAAGAGAAGGGAAACGAACGAAAAGTGGAAAGAGGGAAAGAAAGATAAAAAGGAGAGGGATCGTAAAATAAGGAGAAGGAGAAAAAGGAGGAGCTGGCGAAAAAAGAGAGGAGGACAAGGATATATGACGAAGCGACGTGTTTAATCAATCCCGGAATCTGTGTGGTTTCATCAGAGTTCGGTTTCTTTCCTAAGAAGACCGAAACTGCGTCTTGACTATAAAAGGTATGAAATCTTCAGCGAAACTGGCTCTTTCTCTTTTCCTCTTCTACTCGTCACTGGTGTATTACATCGGAACGTTTACGGTACCGCCAGGAAGCAGGTTAAGGACACTCGTCCTTATAAGGACTGCTCCCTGATCATTCTCTTTCTCTTTTCTCTTTTTCTAAATTCGATGAAGAGTAAACAGCAATGTGTCTCAAACTTCTTTCCTCGTTCGTTTCTACATTAACGACTTATATTAAAGCATATCCCCATATATATAAAACCAAAGTATGTACAACAGGAGACATACATTCGAACGGGTCTCAACAAGTATTTAAAAATTAGAAGAGACAATGATCCAGTTTAGTACGTGAATTCATTTGAATTTTTATGATAAATCAAAGAAACTGATGTTGTATAGGTAATCAAATTTAATATTTTAGCAATAGTATCCCAATTACAAAGGGTCATGATTTTAAAGATTTTGATGATTTTCGGAACACTGTACGGAATGCAATATACCGCGGATTGAAAGAAGAAAAATCAGCACGTACGAGGCACATGCATGACGTCACTCTCTCGTGTCCTAGAATGCTTGTCGTACGTAAGCAGATATTTCTATATCGTAAGGCTCAATAAAAACCGCAGTTCTTTTAATTAAAATTGACCGATAAAATCCTACACGATCTTCAGCCATGATTTCAGCTACGGTTTAGCTAATTATTAAAAGGGAAAGAATTTAAGCGGAAATACCTAGAATATATTTGCATTTCCAAATTTATATTGAAAGATGTGAAAGTAAAATGTTCCAGTTCTCCTGCTTTACCTCCCTCTTAATTATCCCAAAGTTCTTATTTACCAAAATTGTGATACGTACTACTAAATTGAAACATTTATGACATAGAATTAAAGGACCGTATTGCGTGTGAATTTTTATGAATCAGTCCGCATACTTTTCATCACATGGCTCTACCACTTGGTTCTACAAAATTTTAAATGTAACCTTCAAACTATGCTAAAAATTACGGTGAGTCAATGTTATACATACGTGGAAATGAGGTATGGCTGTTATCAGTCTCAGATAAGAGTCAAGAATGAACCACAGTTGTGTTATCTTTTAATATTGAAGTTCCAATCTTCTTTAAAGCTTCGAGATTCTATACTTTTCTCTATCGATTAAATTATTTCCAAAAAAATTATTACTTGTTCAGTCTTTATTATAATTAATATAATTAAAAATAATAATAAAATTACATGTGAGGAATTACTTTTTCTCTCATACTAATAATAAAAATAAAGGAGTAATATCATTTAACAATGATTCCATAAGTATTACTCCATGAAAAAAATTCAATGTAGAATGAAACAATTATTTTTTAATTTGTTGTACATTAAAATATCGCCTATTTTATGTTATAGATGTAGAAATTTGATGTCAATTTTACCACAAAACTTACCAACAATAAATTACTAAATGTATTAACGTATCATTAATCATTTCTGTTTGCTTCTAATTTACTTTCATGAAAGAATTAATTACAATAAATTTTGTTTGTTCCAATATTTTTTGGTGAAGTTCACTCATTAGAAAAGCAAGTTGTGCAATCATTTATACAATAGAAAATTACTTTAATTATTTATAAATAATAAAGAAATATTCGAAGCTTCAATAATCATAAGTTTAATTATTATCTATAAATATTTCTATATTACGTGTCTTTTTATAACCAGGTTCTCATAATTATTAATTTATACACGTTTATAACAAACGTAAAGTAAAAGATTTGTCCATTGTTATTATCGATTATAAAATTTCAAATATAAGAAAATACAACGGAGACAGTAAATATAATACAATATAACAGAAATAAGTAAATTCAGTGAGAAGAATCTCGAAGATAACTTTTGCTTAGAAACATGCGAAAAAAGTTTGACACTACACTGTAAGATAATCAAATTCAGTGAGAGCCTTGAGCTAGGTCAGTGTTACGTTTACAAGCGCGTTTGATTTATTTAAGATGTTTAATTCGTAACACAACAACAAAAGGAAAGAAAAAAAAGAGAAAGCTCGAGCGTAAAATAAAAATTTGATAATACAAATTTTCCATTCAATATTACATGATTCAAAATTAATTTCAATTGATTCACTTTCCATATATATATATATGTACTTCCAGTTCGTGCAAAACATTTATTTTATGTGTACCAACTGAATTATGGAGATGGTAAAAATATAATTGTAAGTTTCGTTCTGATTATGACTTACATATAATGATTTTTAAAGAAATCTTTTGAATTTGAAAGACAAAAATATTGTAAAAAATAAATTATAATATTTTGGTGATTGTATATCTAACTGTTTCTAACATTGTTATATATAATTTATATTAATATGATTATTTAAAAATAACCATATTTCTTTAATATATAAATTGCATGCAATTAATTCAGTACATTATATAAGAAATTATTTTATTATTATTATATTATAATTTATACTATTTATTAAATATTTGCATACATTTTAAAATATTGACAGTTAAATAAAAAATCAACATTATTTCAAACATAAAGTATATATAATGTAAAATTATATATAATGTATATGTAATGTAAAATTAACATGTTAATAAAAAGAATTGATAAAATATTGATATTAAAATATATATATCTATATAACTGTTACAAAATTCATGGTTAACGTTAAATTATTTCAAACTCTTGTGTGACGGTACACATAAAAGCAGTGATATATATATATATATATATATATATATATCATGTATTATATCAATATTATTTGTTAATATTAATATTATATTAATATCATATATTATGTTAATATTAATATTATATTCACATATTAATATTATGTTGTTTTGCCTATATATTCCAATTGAATTTTTTTAAACAAAAATATGTTATAAAAATTAACTTCTAATTGAAATTTTAAATATGTATATATATGTATATGTTTCAATTTTTCTTTTCAACATAATTTTCTAAATAGGTGATAAATTTTTTTTAATTCAAATAGAATTTTTTGTGTATTATCAAGATAATGATATCTGATACAATTAATACTAATCTAGTGAACAAACTAACTGATAAGATATTTATAAAAAGAAATACAAAAATTAAGATTAAAAACATTAAAAAATTAATTATAATGCAGTTCAAAAAAAATTTTACTTACCCGTATAATTTAGAGCAATATTTTTATACTATTATAGGCAATATGAACTTAATTAAATAAATCAATTCAATTAAATAAGTCAACTGCAAATAAATTTGATGATTTTGAATTGAAAGCATTTATATACTGACACATTGCATGCATGTTCTATTTAGAAAATAAATACATATATGTATATATAACATTTGTACTAATGTTTAATCAAAATAAATCAAAAAATAAATTCAAATAATTTCAAAATTGATATCATTGTAACTGACTTCTGCTCCATTTGAAAAAAAAAAAAGAAAAATGAAGAAAAGTACATTGCTATACTTTACAATTAATTGTAAATTGTTTCTCAAGTCAAAAGAGATAAAAATATTTTTAAGAATAACTTTCGTTGGTTTATCTTTGACAGTATTAGTAACGGAAAACGGGAAAATCTGTCAAACTTACGTAAATGAGGCCGGAATAATATCTGTCTTTGAGGTTATGCAGCACGGAGGCTTCGTTTAGGCACGTTAGCTCAGCCATGTCCTCAACTTTGTCAAATTTTGGTGGATTCATCTTCTGTATATCGTCTTTCGCGACAAGGACCCGTTTCCCAGTTTCGGCAATCTCCACCTCAACTTCATCACCCCGTTCACCCTTTATCCCAGCTGCAACAAAACCCTGGGTTTCGTGTGGCACCCAAACCAGCTTTTTCTGCGTCCATTCTGCCTGAGTTGCAGGATCGTTAAAATTATTCCTGTCAACGGAAAGGAACCGTAATTCGGGATCCGAATGATCCACCCTCGAGTCGACATCCGCCATTTTTGTTTTTGAGATCACTAGCTCCTCGAACCGGCTTTAGGGACGAGCGATTCCAAGGACGATCCTCGACAGACTGACCTCTTCGGAACAAGGACACACATGTAACTATTCAACACTCGTTTTCCCGTCGTTTTCGAGCGTCTGTTATACGGTGGTATACTTAAAGTAATCTGAAGTCGGAGAGTTTTAGACGATTCGTAGCTCGTTCTCCTTCGAGGCACCGTATTCTTCTACCACCTTTAACGCTCTTCAAGATTGTTTTCTTTCTCGCTCCTCGCGGCCATCTTCTTTTCTCCTTAACGCCGAAATGATGGTGGGGTTGTGTTTTGAAGGTATGCTGCATAGCAGCGCTCGTATCGCTACGTGACGTGTTTCGATAGAAATTTGATTGGTTAGGAGGCAAACGTAGTTAACGCAGCAACCAATCGAAAATCGATTTTGTATATCGTGAAAAACAGATATTGTTTTTAATCATAAGCAAGACATTCTCATTATACTTTTTTTTATGCTTTGATTTTAAATATGCACCTGACGGTTCTTAACTGAAAACTAGTAATGATACAATTGTAATAAAGTACTTACACGATTCATGGAAGATTACGATGGAAATTAAATTATGTGATGTTAATTACTTCAAAAATACGTGTCTTTTTATAAATATTTTTCTATTCGTGATGTGATGTAAGTTGTATTTTATTTTGTAACTTTGCAACATGTACTTGTCAAATTAGTATCATAGAATATATTAATTAATATATAATATAATTAATATAAAAATTAATATATAATTAATTAATATAAAATAATAATAGTTTGATATTTTCTTTGTTTCAAATCAAATTTTTTTTCGTGTATAGTACTACATTAATATAAAATGTATGCTTGGTTATAGTAATGAATTAAGTATTTTTAAACATTAATTTAAATAATTAAATTAATCTTTATTAAATATTTTTTAAAGAGTAAACATATTATAGGAGATGAGAAATTGAAATTTTACTTATTTTTTAATATTATAAAACAGTTTCCTTTAATATAATGGCATCATATATTATTATTATATTCCTACCTTACGAATTGTATGTACAACATGAAAAGCAAATACAGTAAAGAAATTTTATTTATGTATATAATAATTCTTAAATTAACAAATTTTTAGAATAATTTTTTAAATTTGTAAGTAGTAAATAATCGTCGAATGGAAATTTGTAAATGTGTATAGTATATAATCATACGACTCGGAAGATAATCAAGTAATTCCTTATGAAAGAATAAAAAAAATAATAAAAATTTTTTCATCTTAGTTTTCGAGGAAATTGAGTTTGATAATTTATTAAATACATTTGAATTTAACTAATTCTAGAAATTATAGAAAAGAATAATTAACAAGATATTAATGTACATATAAAACTGAGTTAAAAATGCAGAATAAAATTTTTTCATTTAAAGCTTCATTTCCAAGAAAATAGGTTTTGAATATATATACAGTTTGTTAAAAATTGCCTTAACGACTATCGCACGTTACAAAACATGTAGATATCACCTGTAATTATGATATTCTTGAATCGTTTTTTGTTTAATCAATATAAATATAATTTGAAATGAAAAATCTACGATGTAAAGCTAGTGCTAAATTCATAATAAATGTATATTGATAATAATAATAAATGTATATTGTACATTATACATTAAAATATCATGTTCTTTACGTTTTAGCTTTCGTTAGGTAATCAATCGAATAATAATCAAAGACGAGTCATTATACTAAAATCAATAACGATTTATCTTTGCTAACAAGACTAAAATTTGAATTGGAAAAACTCTTAGTTATCGTGATTAGGTTACTTGAATTACCCTCTCCTCACTTTATTCAATATATTAGAGGGAGAGAGAGAGAGAGAGAGAGAGAGAGAGAGAGAGAGAGAGAGAGAGAGAGATATTTTATTAGAATCGTAGTCTTGCGGTTAGTTAGTGAGTGTGTTTCGAAGCTAGTTCTTGTATCTGGTAGTGGAATCCAAGAACGTTCAGATAAACACAGTACAAAATATACGCATGTATATATATATATATATACATATAATATTAAATATATTGTTCGATATATTGTTATATTATTAAATATATAACGATTTTCTTATATATTTTGTTATAAGTGTAATTTTGTTATAATATTTTGTTATAAGTGTAATTTTGTTATAATATTTTGTTATAAGTGTAATTTTGTTATAATATTTTGTTATAAGTGTAATTTTGTTATAATATTTTGTTATAAGTGTAATTTTGTTATAATATTTTGTTATAAGTGTAATTTTGTTATAATATTTTGTTATAAGTGTAATTTTTTAACCTATAAAATTTCCTTAATTACGTTAATAAAACATGTATTACGATAAGAGTTCTTCAAATATAAGTTATGATCAAGAAAAGGTAACAAAAAATAAACATATCAAATTATTTCAATGACATGTATATGATAAAATATTGAATGATTGCAATGATTTGTGCCTGATTTGAAAATAAAATATAAGCTGTATTATAGTATAGTAAAATATAGTAAAATAATAAGCTTTATTATAATTGTCGTTGTACAACCCTTGTGTTATTTTCCATTGTGCGGAGAACTATCACTAATACCAGAAAATTTGTCCAGAGGGAAATCGATTAAAATCACCATTTGAAATCAAAGAAATTACTTTTTAACTGTTTGAATATTTTTTGTTGCGATTCCAACACCTGTTCCTTTCCGAAATTCGTATAACATAATATGTCGAAAATTTAATTTCTTATTTTCTATATTGAAAAATAATTCTCATGCACAAGTCAATTTAATTCAATACTATATAACATGACACCAAACAAACATGTACATACATTTAACTGCGATAATGCTCCTTCATTTGTGAAAATTGGGCACAAACTTTTGTAATCATTTAATATAATCATTATAGTAATAATTTAATATAATAAATCATTTAATATAATAAATAAATTTTTTTAGGTGAAGATTGTTGATCTTCGAAGTGATACTCTTACAAAACCAACTCAAAAAATGAGAGAAGCTTTATCCAGTGCTGAAGTTGGTGATGATGTTTTCTGCGAAGATCCAACAGTAAAAGGTATGAAAATAATCGTTTTGAAATATATTTAGTATTAATATGGTATTAATATAGTAATACAAAATGCAAAAAATAATACAACAAAATAATATTATTATTAACAATATATGTTTTGTTATTGATTTTTAGTATTACAAGAAACAACGGCCAAAATGGTTGGAATGGAAGATGCATTATTTGTATGTTCTGGAACTATGGGAAATTTAATTGCAGGTAGGTATAGTACATTATATGTATATATATATATTAACTTTCATTTATATTACAAGTTTTATTAATTTCATTCACTTAAAGAGATAGTAATTCATAAATAATTTTGTTAGCTCAAATTATTATATCTTCAATTCAAATGTGAAATTAAATAAGAGGTATTCACTTCATATTTTAATTAATGTTAATTAATACAGAGAAATTAAATTCAAGTGTGTGCTATTTTTAATTGTTCTGTAATTCATGTAGAATTTTATGTTTGTAACGAATAATATTGCTAGAATGCAGTAATCACTGAAAAATCACATCACAAGACTGTTTGCATAAAAAGAGAAAATTATTTGGCAATAGTGAAATGACACATTTTGTTTATTTGTTTAAAACTTGTCCAATATTTCATGATCTATCAATATATGGAGATCTAAAAGTATTATATTATATAGATTTTTAAGAATGGAATATGCAAAAATGTTGAACAAATTCAAAATAAAACAGATTTTCTAATAAAATAACATTTATTAGTATGAAAAATATAAAAAAATAATGCAGAGAAGTTGTAAAGTAAGGTACTATTTATTAAAAGGTATTGAAAATTATCTTATCAAGATGAACGACGTATTTTGCGCATTTCTTCCAAATCTTAATTCACAATGAGGCAAATTATATTATACAAAAAGCTGACATTGTCGTGTAAAAATGTTAAAAGATTGAAATTATAGAAAAACATCTGTATTAATATATATTAGCGAAATACAAAGAACAATGTTTAACGCTTGCTAAGTAGCGAGTTTACTGGAATTTTCAGATGAAAAGAAATGCAATTTTAATGACTATTTTCAATATTATTTCTATGATGTACGAAAAGAAACATTAATAAAAATTAGATGACAAATGTTCAGCGGTAGTTTAATGATTTCGACGGCAGTCAGATACTTTGATAAGATATTTAATATCAAATTCATTAATGGAAAAATGAACAATGCTAAATATTTAAATTTGTTAAGGGAACAAACAAACAATCGTACAAAAGGCATTTCTGAATTTCTTCGGTATAATAGCTTTATACAGTTATATTTTACAAATAGCTCTATTTTGCCACGACCTGGAACATTAACATATGGGAAACAATATATATTGTAATATATTCTAATAATTTTTTGAATTTATTTTATTCTTATATTTTAATATGTGAAATTTGTTACTTACGTTTTATACAGAGAATATTTATAAGAAAAAATAAATAAGTAAAAGTCTCTTTTTTAAAAAATGATAGAAAATTCACATATTATAGCAATTTAAAAAAAAAGAAGATAATGAGAAATATTAATAAGCAAAATGTTTTTTAAAATAATTAAGTATAAATTAAATTAATAGAGATATATGTAAAAAGTAATATTTTGAAATGAAAAATTTTTGATATTTAGTTATTGACAAAAATAGTTCCTTTAATAATTCATAACATTTGCTTTGAATTACCTTGCAAATTGCTAGTTATTATCTGTATTTTATATTTGCTTATTATCTTCATAATTTATTGTCTTCTATAAATAATTATGATAAGAATACAGATAAGATTACATTCTAGTTCGTACGTTTTTTAAAAATTTTGTCTTGTTCCTTTTCCTAAATTTCAGATTTTTTGATGATTTTTTGATAAGACTTGAAAAATAATTATAGAATTATAGGACTTGAAAAATTTAGCTTAATGATATCTTATTTGATACCTTTCCTAAATAGATAATTGGCAGTTTAATGTTAAAGTTACAATCTCTGTTTTTTTTAAAGATGTAAATAGTTTTTGTAATGTAATCAATAATATATTAACTTGCTGATAAATATATGGATTCAAGAAATTTCTTGTAGATTTTATTACTTATGTGTATATATGCATATATATATATATATATATATATAATGTATTAATTGTATTATGCAATTTATGTATTAATTGATACAGTTTGACATTCTTCATATCAAAAAGATATTAATTTATGTAATGTAAAAAATTACTAGTTTAGGAGATATTTTAACTTTAATTCGTGCATAAAAGAAATATGAACACAAGAATATTGCTCTTATCTTTTCTTGTTTTTCACGTGAATGAACCGTATATTATATATATATGTATTTACAATGTGTCTCACATAACTAATGCCACTATTTTTCAAATATTTTAGATAATCTAACAAAAGTTGTTTCAAGTGGAATCTGATTAGTTTTCAGTCAGTTACATATTCCAATACACAAAATTTCAAAAAAACTTTTTTTTTAAATTTTTTAAATATTTAATTATTATAATACTATTTAGTATTCTAGTGATATTTTTAAATGTCATTGTATTATTGATTTTACATTGTTGTAGTCAATGAATTCAATAATCTGACACTGAATTGACCTTGAATGTAGAAACATTGAAGAAATTTTAACAAAATTTAAAGCATCAAATTTAGTGTAGAACGAAAGAAATATTAATGTAATATCATTGCAACTTATGAAGCGTAGAATCAATTATATTAAAATCTTTAATAAAATTTCTTTTATATATTGCATACTATGCGTATTAGAAAGTGTACATTTTTGAATCTACCGCTTATGTGTCTTCTACAAAAGATTTGCGTCTTTTGTTTCTAGTTATTTCCGTAAAAGTCTTCTCATAATAGAACCGTATGTACGCCGAAAATTAAAGTGTTTTGATCTCAAGTTATATTCATTAAATAAAGGTCAATTCTCTTCAAATTTTGTTATGCCATGAGTGTTGATGTATGAGGTAACGTATATGTATTTTTATAAAATGTAAGGTGGTATGAAAAACCAATGATGTGCTTCGAATCAAACATTTAAGGTAGTGGCATGAGTTAATTATCATTTGTGTACTGAATGCGGTATCCGCATTCAAATTCTAATGAGTCAGAAATATGATTTTTCATGGTAAAACATGGTGTCGAAATAGATGGTATGAATAAAAATAACATGATGTTATATGTTATACTTCCATATTAAATATAATTCATTTGAAGATTTGTTAAGAACATGATTAGAAGTATAAACATGATGATATATACATACAGGGTGTCTCGTAACGTTAATTCCATTAACTAGCTTAAAAAGATTCAACTTATTCGAATTTTATTTGATTTATTATATCAATCTATTATTTGAATTTCTATAGCTTAAATGTTAACAAGTTCACATTCCAATCACTCAAACAATTCGAACAAATTAAATTAAGTTATTTGAAATATTATTTTTAGATGACTAAATTATCTACTTATTTCATTTAGTTTCAAAAATTAAAATTCAATTCTGTGTTTGAGATTATAATATTTGAATATTTTAAATAAATACTTTCTTTTGATATATAATTGAATGATATTCTAATTTCTTTTGTTATCAATAAGTATTTAGGGTACATCATTGTAAGAATATGTTTAATGTTTATTGTATGTATAAATATCAACCATTTGTAAAAAATACTTTTGATGCAATTAAATGATATAATTTAATGCATCTTTTATACTATATTAATTATTAATTATTATGCTTATTATTATATTAATTATGTTATAATTGTATTATTAACTACATAGTTATAACTATTAATTCTTAAACTATATCAATTATACTAATTATACCAAAATGAATTTATTTATTTGAATTTTACTTTAATTGTTAAGAAAATTCAGTTAATCCATTGAAACAACTAGTTCTATTTAATTATTTTTTAAAATTGCAGTAATGAATCATTGCAATGTTCGTGGAAGTGAAGCATATTGTGGCGATTCCGCTCATATTTTATTACATGAACAGAGTGGTGCTGCCCAAATTGCAGGAGTAAATCTTAGACCATTACGCAACAATATCGATGGCACTTTTGATCTATGTGAACTTCAATCCAAACTGCGACATGATAGAGATCACGAGCCTATCTCTAAATTAGTACTTGTAGAAAATACAATTAATGGTAAAATTGTTCCACAGAGTTGGCTTAAAGAATTAGTACCATTCTGCAAGAAATATAATTTGAAGTTGCACATGGATGGAGCTAGATTATGGAATGCTAGTGTAGGATCAGGAATACCTGCAAAAGAGATTGTTTCTGGTTTCGATTCAGTAACGTTTTGTCTCAGCAAGGGTCTTGGTATGTAATATATTCTTTTTTATTTGTATTTTTTGTTCATAACAATAACTCTTTTTTTTATATTAAGTTATGTAATAAATTCGTGCGCCATTTGGTACTATATTTTTCAGAATATTAAGAATATGTATTGTGGAAACTGTTCTGTATATCATCTGTAATAGAGAATAGAGAACAATGTGTCTCATACAACTAGACGAGCTTCCAAATGGTTAGAAATACAGTAGCTAGGAAATACAGTTGTAATACTACAGGAAATATTTTCTTTTTCTTGTATAAAAATTTATAGTTTTGATTGTCGCCAATCGATGCAATTTCTAGAACTATACGAAAAAAAGCTTATACTCTGAACCTAATAGTTCAGAAATTATTATAGTCAAAAGTTTGCTAAACGATATTTCTGATTATTTTTATATTTTCGTTGAAGAATACTCGTACTACACATTACAACGTTTGTAAACATGAATCGGTAAAAAATATCAAAAATTTTAAAAAGATACATACCAAATGCACTTAAGAAGAAAAGAATATTAATGAGTGTTGCTATAACGGATCACTGTTTTGTTATAATATAAGTATTGTATGACACTTGGCAAATGTATTGAATTAATTAGCAAACTTTTGAACTATAATAACTTTTGAATTACATATTAAGTTTAAAGCATGTGTGTTAATACTTTTTTGTAGAGATTTAAAAATTGCATTTATTATCAAAACTATAAATTTTCATATACAAGAAGATGCAACTGAATTTTTAAGGTGTATCGATGCATAAAAAAAAAATTATTTTTAGATTATATTTTATTGGATGCCATTTAATTTTTGCAGTTATATGGACATAATACATAATATATACATATAGTACATATAATTCAAAGATACACAAATTATATACATACAATTTTTTGACAAATAAACCTTTAAAATTACTTAATTTATTTAAAGCCATAATAACACATTAATATTATCGTTGAGATAATGCGAACGAATTTATTACAGAAGCTAATATATTTTATTCAATATTTTTGAACAATTTAAAAGAAACAAATAATTCTTGTTTGTGATAGAAGTTTTAATAAAGAAATGTATCTATCATCATAATAATTAACATTTTAAAAAACAAATTTGGATTATTAGAATTTCCCTTAATATTATTGTAACATATGAAATGGTTGAAATAAATACGCTCTTACTTTTTTTAATCAAATTAAATTAAAGTATTAATCAAATTAAATACATGCTATTTGAATCTTTTTCATTATGTTATAATATTTGAATATTGTTATAAAAGATTTTAAACTTCAGGATTTTATAGAATTTAAAAATGTATCTTCTGTCACCCCGTTTTTTTGAAAATCTTATCCTTTAAAATGAAAGAATCTATGTATAGTAACCAAAAGATCTCACATGGCTAGATCATCAACCCATTTAGCGCCAATCACGAGTAGAACTCGTGTTAAATGAGACAGGCCTATATAACTTGCCACGAGTCGGATTCGTGGTATGCAACATAGGGTATATAAAATAATGTTCCACATAACTGCCGCTATGATATTTTAGACACTTTCGATAATCTGACGAAAAAATGTTTCGAATAAAAATCATTATTAAATGGATTTACAAACTGCAATGTAAAAAATTACAAGCTTCAATTTTTTTAAAAATTGCATTATACATTTTTAAGCTCATAGTCTTGTAACTGATATCAAGATGAATTCAATGAGTTGCCGTTTCATAACTTTTAGATATTTGGTGTCACTCTAGTAATGGACAGTACCAGAATATGTGATTTAAGCTTTGTGAGTTAAGCTATGTGATTTAAGCTTTGCTCAGTGAAGTTGTTCATCATCTGGATCTTGAACGATTCTTTTAGACTGAATGCACTTGACAGGTAATTATCTTTTTGAGTAGGTGTATAAATTTTCAAACCAGAGTTTTTTTTGGATTGAAAGTTTGAAATATTTCCTTTTTACTGCATGAAGTTCATTTGGGGCAAATGTAACTCTTGTTTGAATATGTTTTGAGTCCTATATTCGGATTTGGTGGATGGGAGTTGCTTTTATCTAGTTTCTGATTATCTTCTATTTGGAAATTTGTTTTTGCTAGAAATGCTGGTTTTAATTTTTCTACTGAAATAGTTCTTCTCTATTGACAAATATAATAAATCTCTGATCATTTAATCTTTGTTTAATTTTGTGTAGATTTCAGTATAGTGTTCTTCTTATTTCATCGCATTTTAAGAATATATATATATTTTTATATATAAACATACTGATTTTGATATGATGGACTATTGCTGTTGGTTTAAATGTTCATATGTTTTTCTATGAAAATTTCTAGATCTATCATTGAAACGAATTAAAAAAATCTCTGGGAATTCATATTGTGCATCGACTGGTGAGGCTTTAATATCTTCTTTGCAAGTTATTTTCCTAAAAGTACTGTTAAAAGCGCATCGATCGATGGAATTTTTGCATTGCACATTAATGCTGTTTTGGTGCCATCTTTCTTCTAAACCATTAATGGCAGGATGATATGGTGTAGTACTTATTTTTTTTTGCCCCGATAGTATTTGCTATAAATAATACGCTTTCAAATTAAGATCTTTAATTTGTTGTTATTGATAATGGTGTGCCAAAAAGACTAATTCTTTGAAAAGTGTGTTTGTTACTGTAATTGCTTCAATGTTTTTTAATGATGTAGTCATCGGGAATCTAGAAAATCTATCAATCATTGTTAAACAGTATTACCTCGGGCGTATGAATTATATCTAAATGAATATAGTTGAATCTATTATTTGGTACGTTAATTTTAATTGGATCTAATTTTATATGTTTGTTTATTTTTGATTTTTAGCATGGGATACATTCACGAGACCATGTAGTTGCATCTTTTCGAATACCGGGCCAGATGTATTTTTCTTCAAGTATTTTGGACGTAATTCGACCACTAGAATATGACAGACCGTGTACTATATCAAATGTTTTTCGCCTCAATGAGTTGGGTATATATGGTTGAACATATCCTGTTGACGTATTTACAAAAATTTTATTGTTATCTATAATTAATTGCAGCTCAAGGGAGATTTCATTTCGAAGTAGTACTGCTAATTCTGTGGCTTCTTTTTATTCTTCGTGAATTCTTTTTGAAGAAAGAATGGTGGGAATTTGTATCGCATATATTCTTGATAAGGCATCTGCTACTATATTACCATAAACGTACTATTTCTGTAGTGAACTGTGATATAAAATCTGTCATAATTGTCTCAGTGATGCTTTATCTTAGTGTTGTGAAAAAGCGTAAATTAATAGTTGAGTATGATCTGTTTGTACAATAAATATATATAAGCATATATATATAAGCATCTCAAATCAGGTTGCCAAAAACTGAAAGATAATGGACTAACAATTAATGTACAAAATGTGAACTCGAAAGAACCGAAATCGATTTCTTAGAATATCATGTTACTAAGGATGGATACTACTATCCAATCCAAGAAAGTTAACGTCGATCAAGACGTACCTTAAACTGGAAACAATTATGGAACTACTTCCTTTTTAGGAATTACTACAGACAATGAATATATCAATGAATATGTATATATATATAGTAACGTCATCTACTATAAATGAATATTCATTTATTCCAAATGTAAGATTTTATTTCCATAACTTTTTATGATTGTGTTATTTGTCTTTTTTATGATTGTGTTATTTGCTTTTCTATCATTAGGCATTCAATCACGAATTAACAACTCAAATAAACTCTTTTAATAACACAATTGATACTTTTTAACAGCTTTTTCAGAATGCTCTCTCACGACTCTCACGACTTGGTTTTTCAATTCTGCTCTTTCCAAAAAGAAAAGTTCTTCGTGCCTATGTTGTGCTTTTTGCATCACATTTATATTTTATCGTATTTTTACGATCAACAAATAGGCCATCTGTTATATTTAAACATAACTAAAATTATAACTACAGATTAATTATAATAACTGATGCTACATATTTATGCTGGACTCTTTGAGAGAATATAAGAATGAGTAATTTTGGAGTGACTAATTCTGATCTTTGATTGGTGACCACTTGATTTTTTCTGGATAAAGTGGCATTCTTTTTATGGTTTTCGAAAAAGTTTTCGGTGATATTTTAATGCATAGAAGAGCCTTCTGCTTTCATTCAACTTCCCATTGTACTAGTTTCTTTGTTAATCAAGTCACCCATGTATTATCTGTCGTGTTGTCGGTTGTAGTTCCTAGATTGGCGGTTTTACTGGCAGTCTGGTTTGCTTTTCCGTTGCCAAAAATTCTTGCATGGCTGAGGACCCATTAAGTTTTATTTTCTTTCTTTTCATGAAGGATGGATTTCAAGAATTTGAAGAATGATATCGTTATTAGATCTCTATTGTATTTTTGGAATCCATCATTACTAGTTCTTTGATACGAATTATTGGGAGTAATTTTGAAAGCTTGAAAAATGGCAATTAACTAAACTATATAGATTGAAATATTCTTAAGGAGTTTTCTTTTAAAGAAGTTAAAAGAGACAATTGTATAATATTTCTTTATTGTGTGAAAGCACACAAAATATCCTTATTTGACGATTTTCTTTTGTTGTGATAATAACAAAGATGTGCTTTAACAAATCATTATTAACTTATAGTTACAATAGACTATGTTACGATGTTAGAAATTATTACAATAAATATGTACCCTTATTTTTAATTTTATTCGTATTACTCTTTTAATAGTGTAAATGAAATGGTGTAAATGATTTTAAATAGTGTAAGTGAACTATCATTTTTCCGATAGTGATGTAATCATCGATAACTATCGGTAGTTGATTATTATCAACAGTTGATTATTAGATTAGAGGAAATGCACACCGGTCCCGCCATATCCGTTCCACGTGGGTTTGTTTTACGCGAATGAAAAGTCTGTTAGTACAATTTTCATTTTCATATCCAAAAATAGATTTTTCTTTTTCTTCGTGTTATCGAACGTTTGTTAAACGTTCTGGGCTAAAATTACTATATAAAGTATAAATCTGAACAGTGCAGTAAAAACGTTGCTTACTTATTGTGTATTGAATAATATACCGTTGCTAAGGCCGATTGTTTAAGACTGAGTCTAATGTCTATATGTTTAGATTAAATATTGTTTTACCGTCTTTTATGCGTATAAAAAGTACTGCGTTGTGTTGTAATTTACTGCATAAAAAGAGTGCCGCGTAAATGGTGTGTTTTGATTGGACAACTGACAATGAGTGGACAATGAGTGGAATAGGGGTCGCCACTTGAACGTGGGGACATTTTAGGAAATATGTATGTTGAAATCAGAGAGTTTAGAAAGGGACAACGGAAATAACGTGTTAATATAAAAAAATGTACGAAGTTGTAATATTTGAAAAGTGATATTAATTTTGACGTAATAAGTTATTTAAATTAAAATGTGGAAATTTTTCTAAACTAGTAAGGAACAGTCTTGTTTTTTTACGATATTTTGGCGGTATTGGACATGTGGTGAGTAACGATAATAATTTATCACTATTAATTTCAGTTAATGATGAAATTTTGTTTCGTGATTAAATTTTAATTGTCGAAATCATTTAAATAATTCATAATACATCTTGTGTGAAGTAAAATCTGGAAAATTGCTTGAAAACAAAGTAAAAATAATTTTAACCCGGGATTACCCACGTGAGGGTCTAGTCGCCGGGATGTACCTGCGCTAGACCCCCACGTGGGTAATTCCGGGTTAAAAACTATAAATTTATTTGATATATTTCTGAGAAACAATTCGGTTAACAAATAATACGTCATTTGATTCATCTTATTGAGTTATATTTTAAGAGAAAAAAAATTTTCTCAGTTTACAATCTTTTAAAACTGAAATTTCAGTTCAATCACACACATTCATATATTATACATATATCCATATAGCATTCAAAAAAGATATATCGCAATACTTTTATTTATAATATCATTTCAAATACCAAATATATAGAAAGTTTGTAGGAAAGTTTCAATACAAAAAGAAATCAATAGAGAAAAAGTAATTATACATTATGTTTATTCTAGTAAAAAAATATTTGTAATAATTAAGAAATTATCTATTAGTGTTAAAAATTAAAAACTATTTTATCATTAAAATATATTTCTGTAAATGACATTTTAATTCACTTCATATATGCTTGATTGAGAGATTAAGAAATTGCTTATAAAATATGGGGTTATATAACAACTATTCTCTAATTAAATATGATTTGCGTTTAGGGTTGTTATTTTACTGAAACGAGAAACGATTTAAAAGATTCAATTTTTTAGCATTTTTCTAAATTTTTGGAATATTTAAATATGTACATTTTTCCATTATTTCAAAATGTAAATTTTCTAATGCCTATAGACATATATAATCTTACAATCAGTTATAATACTATTAATATTATGCTTTATTGCATAATACTGATCATATACAATTATTGTGAATCTGATATTTTTATTCCTTAATGCTTTTCTTTTTTTCTTCACATCAATTTCCTTTTATCTTAACTTCAAATATGCTGTTTGTCAATTCAGATTACTTCTTTCCAAATATCTAATGGCTTTTCTAAAAACATTCAATTTCTAACTTATGTAATATTTTGCAGTAATATTTTCTGAATTATTATATTGAATGATATATTTATTTAATTTTGTTTTTTCTTATTTATTCTTCAAGTATTCTTCAAATTATAATAACAAAATGATCAATATTATGATGCTTGGGAAATATTATAGCTATTATTATGTTAATATAGGGATCATAAAATCAATGAGAGATTAGTCTTAAAAGTGATAAACTAATTAAATATGTATATGTATAATATATTTGTTTATGTTTTAGACTTCCTTATTATACTTTATTGATTATGTTTTATTCTGATTTATAAAATATTTTATATAACTGGAACATAGATATTTTATCTAATTCTTGTACAACTAATAATAATACTTTAAAAATATATTATTTTTGTTATAATCTGAAAGATAAAGCTTACATTATGCTTGTTTGTCTCTTTCTCTGTTTGAAATTAAAGTATTTAAGTTTAAAAAAAATAATAAAATAATTCTAGATTATTTATTAAATATTAGTTTCTAAAAATACTGTAAAGAATTAATAGTATTTTAGATTATTTTTTATATAATATTTACTATATGAATTATTCAGACTTTATCTAATTCTTATCTATCTTTTGTTTTGAAATATTGTGTTTCCAATCTCCTTATTTGTGTTTATAACAAAGATATATTATGAGTATATCCACAATTTGGTTTTATATAGACTTATCACATTCATGTTATGTTACAATACTTCTAATTTAACTATTCTCATTGAATATGAACATTTTTATTATAGAAACCAAATGCTTTACAAATGATTTAAACAAGATTTTAAATAATAGTTTTATTAAACTATTTGCTAATTGTTTTTAACTGTGAATGTATTTAATGTAATGTAATAGGAATAATATTCTTTTTGATTTCGTGTTTCACAAAATGAGATTTAACATTCTCATGTTATAACTTTTTCTCATCTGATTATTTTTCTCTCTCACATGCTTTTACTATCACTTAATATTATTAGACTATAGATTTTTATGCAAATTCATATTGTTATAGAAAATTGTCTTATGTATCAAATATAAAGACAATTGTACTTTGGATATCTTATATATTTTTTTTTCATATTTTATATACGATGTACAATTCCATATTTTAAAATTTCCTACAAATGCATAACAATCTGCAGTCTAATTATATATAGTTCAACAAATAGTCAATAGTACAGTTTGTATTTGTATAACATGCTGAATTTACTATATAACATGCTGAATCTCTATATATCCAACCAAGTGTAAATTCATTTTTAGTATATTTTAATTTATAACTTCGTATATCCTAAAATTTTTCTAGACTCTTGATTTAAATAGTGTATTGAAATTGCTAAATTATGTCTTGATCTACTGTTGCATATTTATGAGAATTTTACTTATTCTGTAATATGATTTATTTACAATATTAATTCATCAAACATAAAATTAACATCTATTTCTGATTCAGCACTTCTACGATCTATTCCATATTTATTTAATAAATTTTTCAAATACTGTTTGAGTATGATTGGTTAGAGTAAAAAGAATGTATCATTTCTCCTATTTTTTATTCTAATTTTTTATTCTATGTCATTTGCCAAAACGATTACAAATATTAATCTGTTTGTGTGGCAAAAAGTAAATAGATCATCAAGATACAGATAGTGATATAGTATGATGGAACAAATTATTAGCATGTACATAGATCTTAAAGTGTATACAAAAATTTTCATTATTTTTCATACATTTAAGGCAAAGAATATTTTTCAAAGTCATTTTTACAACATTTCAAAGTGAAAGTGATGGAACTCTAATATTTTTGTCGATATTTTTATGGACCGTAAAAATTGAAGTTTAACCACCTGGATTTCAGTCCAATCATTTGATCTAGAGAAATTTTTTCGGAACAAAACGTTTATTAACTCCTTGCCTTACGATTTATTTTTAAAGAAACGTGCGTGTGCAGACTATTTAATTTTAAAGCAACTCTGTGCGCGGAGTTACCACAAAATATTTCAGTTTTTATTGACTATATTTAAAAAAATATGGACGATATTTTATTTGTGATAGAACAGATTTATAAAATAATGATAATAATGAAAAAAAACTTGAAAGCTAATTCTCTTCAAATAACAATGAAATTAAAAAAAAAGAACATATTCCTTGAAAAAATGAAAATTATTATGAATATAATTAACAAAGTATTTAAATTGTTTTCCTTCTTAATTTTATTTATTTTTTTATAATAATTGCCTTTTACTAATATTCTTGAAGTGTGTAATAGTTTCTTGCTGATAAGTACTTTGTAATTTTCCTTTGCAAATATTATGTTTTTTTTTTAAATACGAAATCCATCGTTGTGAAGCCATAAAATAAAGATTCATAAAATTCGTATAAAAATACATCATTCTCAACCAACGTTCAAACCGCACTGAATACACTCGTTCTCGTCTGATCACGAAAGTTAAGCAGTGCTGGTCACGGATAGTTCTTAGATAGATGGGTGACCGCTTGGAAACTCCGTGTGATGTTGGTTTCTTTTTTTTTTTCTCAATAATTGGAAACTTTTGGTTGCTATTATACAACTATGTTGTATAATAAAATTTTCTAAATTTTCATACGATTTCTTTTAATTTTTTTCATTCTTTGAACTTTCTTCTGTTTGCCATTATGTGATCATTTTAAGAGTGATAATCGAACAAAGAATAATATGTAGCGAATGAAGAATTTGCATTGGAACATCAAACGTATTTTACTATATATGTATTATAATTTATTTATTTATTCATTATGGCCTTCTCGGCCATGAAATAGGACTTAATTTATACTATATTCTAATTTATACTATATTCTTTATCTACACTCTTCCACCCTGTCCTCAATAATGTGATATTTCAATAGTGAAATATTATTAACTAAAAACCATATAAATTTCATTCAAACAAGTGTGTTTAAACTGTATGCATATTATTCATTATCTTGATATTCGATATTGCGATACAGATCTATAATTTTCTTTGGTGCAATATATTATATTTCAAAACAATCCACAATGTATAATCATGGTTTCGTGACGGGACGGTTTTTCTCACTTCACAAAGTATGTGATGAGACTATTTTATTCACGTCACGATAACTAATAACCAGTTTCCTTTATTCGTAACGAATAAAAAGAATAAGTTATTAATTGAAATATTCCCAATAGGAACGACTGAATCAATCTAGGAGAGTTCTACCGTAGTAGCTGTCGATTCGTTACTGGGAGAATAAAGAGATCTGTATTCTGTGCTCGTAAAAGTTAGACTGCTTTATTGAGTGTCTGCCGGTTATTTATACAGAGAGTTTGGGTATAGTCTACGTTGTTACGCGGGATTTGAATACAGCAACTTTTTAAAATGAACCGGAATACCGTAGCATTTTAGCGTAGCTTTTATTTATACTTTAATACAATAATTTTAAAGACTTACGTTTAGTTGATGTAATGGAACTGCCTTGAGGAGTTTAGGGATGGCCCTTTTATATTTGTTTTATCGGAGTTTTGGGCAAAGGTGGGATATCGTTATCGTTATTTTGTTAGTGAATGAGTCGTCGTTACAGTCAGTACGTGATTCATAGTGATTCATTGTTACACCCCCCGACCTAGACCCAACTTGCTCCTGCAAGGTGTTAGGTTAATAGTTGGGAATCTTTCTTTGTGGGTGGCTGAAGAGGATTCACACTTAGGTGGTGCATCATGTTGTTTTGGGGCGTTTGTATTGTAAATTACTGGTGATTCTATGGTTACCCTATGTGTTATTTTTGGGCTGAAGATTTTTATACAAATGTTTTTTGGTATACATTTACTTCGCAGTGAGAATAGTTTTAGTCGATATAGTAAATAGAGAGCTCTGATTGTAAGGGCTGTGTCTATCCTAAATAATTTGCTGTGTTCTTTGCTTCTATGACTTTGTTTTACTAAATTGATATCTTTTTCAATTTGGTTCAGATTTTCTGAGAGTGTTTTATACGTATCCGTGTTTAAATTTCCGTGTAATGTGGGTATTTTGTTAGATATTAATATCTAACAAAACTGAATATAACTGAATATCACTCGCGTTGAAGGATAGTGTGATGTTGGATTTGTAAATTAGAGTTTGATCAAATCTATAGGTTCTGGCTAAATGATGCGTGAATTGGTCTCCTAAAAGTGAACAATCCTCTGTTGTGCGGAGAATTGTGGGTTGTCTTATCTCTAATTGTGCGGTATTTTTGTTGCAAATTAGATGTATTGTTAGCGCATATTCTGGTATTAAAATGTAATCATTGTGTATTGCTATTATTGCTAGTGTATTTTAAATATACTGTTTATGCAAATTTTGTCGCTTGTATTGTGCTACCTTTGATTATTTTGCTGTCGCAAGTGTCTATCGTATTGATGGGGTATATGGGTTGAGTTCATCTGCAATACCTGACGTCAGCGTGTTGTTTGCAGTTGCTGATCCATAGTTGGTCGACTTGCATATAATTGTGTCCAGTCTTGTCTATTGTGAGCCACTCTGATTCTGGGATTACCACAACATGGTGTTGTCCGATTGGCTGTGGTAGGGGGATGAGGTGTTGTATTTGGTAGGTTGGTTCTTCTGTTACAGGTATTGAGAGGTGGTAAACCAGTGCTCTCGCGTGAGCGTGATTGCAACGTTGGCGATGTCGAGTATGTAGTCTCTTCGTCCATCCTATACCGGTTGCTTTGAATTTTGATTTTGAACCCCAGTGATTCCCTGTGCCAATATTTCAGGTGTTAGTAATCGTGTGTCTATAATTCCATGTCTTCCTATGATAATCGTGGTTTGAAGTGTGGAGACGTCGTATCGCAGTTCTTGAATTATAGTGCTCAAAATTTCGATTGCTTGCATCATATAGATTTGTTGCGTTTCGTTACTCATGGCTTGGGTAAGTGCATCGTAGTTATTTGTTCTTTCTTTGTTTACTTCCTCCAGTAAGACTCGTATCATGGCTGTTTGGTTTGAAATGCTGCTTGCTAATTTACGTTGTCCACCGTATATCCATTTCTTTGTGAAGGAATCAAATGTTCCGAAGAGTGATTTGCTGAGTGATCCAATCGCGTTTATCTATCCTCTTCGCTGTCGTTGAGATTTTCCTTCGAATGTTCGTATCGTTTGTATCTGTTTATATACATTCTTTATTATTTGTCTTAGTTGCTTTAATTCATTTATTTCTTTGCAGTTTCCACAGCTATCTTCTAGAGTAGTTAAATAATTCCAAGTTTTTTCATAATCCTCTCGAAGTTTGCTAGTGTCAATTATAGTAAATATATTCCATGTCTTATGGTATACTCTGGCAGAACCTAATTGTTCAATGTAGATTGTAGCGTCATTCAATGGTTCGGTCTGAATTTCTGCTCGTACCGGGAGTAGCCTCATCAGCGGTATCAGAATTAGTAGCATCTGTAACAGAGAAGTACGGTCGTATGTTATCCGTGTGTATTCTCTGCAGCCGTTCATTGATGTTAACAGTAACGTTGTTGCGGTCTTCATGAAACATTTCTATTTGGTATGGGCCCTTCCATGTACTGATAAGTTTGCCTCTTACCATATGATCCTTTATTAATACTTTATCCCCTTGACAATAGATCGGATGGGTTCGTACTCTTCGCGAATCGTGCCGTTCTTTATTTCGTTTCTTGCTTTCTTTTATCCTCTCTTGTGCCTTTTGTATCAAGTAGTCGTGACGTTTTCTCCATTTCGTTATTAGAGTGTCATAAGTCACTCCAGGTGTGTTGCC
The DNA here is from genome assembly GCF_011392965.1 of Frieseomelitta varia. NCBI lineage: Eukaryota > Metazoa > Arthropoda > Insecta > Hymenoptera > Apidae > Frieseomelitta > Frieseomelitta varia. Next base: position 49,356 of record NW_025110514.1, on the reverse strand, counting down.
GATGGCAGATGTTTGCTGTTTTACCAAACGTGAGCTTGAATGGGGTTCGTCCAGTGATTTCGTGAACGCTGGTATTGTATGCGAAGGTGATTGGTTTCACTACTTCGTCTCATTCCTTTTCGGTGGCTTCGGCCGTTGCAGTTTTTAACAAGTCTTCGATTACTGCATGGGCTCGTTCTAAAGATCCATTACTCTGCGGGTGTCAAGAGGTTGTTTGAATATGACGAATCCCAACGTTTTCTTCAAACTCTTGCATCACTTGTCCTATGAAATTTGCGTCTTGGTCGGTAAGTATGGACTTAGGAGTTGAAAAGGTATATACGTAGTTTTCTAATAGTGCTTTGACTACATCTTCTGCTCTTGTTGCAGTTAATGGTACCAACACTAGGTATTTTGTGAGTTGATCCTGAATACTGAGGATGAATACTGTTACCTTTCTTTGTAGTCGGAAGTGGTCCGAAGATGTCCATCGCGATCTTGTCATTTGGTTGTGAAGGAGTGTCTGTAATAATAGCTGGATGTGCGAATGGTGTGCGTTGAATCTTGTTGCGTTGACACATGTCGCATGTTGATACATAATTTCTGACGTCGTCGTCCAATCCTTTCCAATCATAATTCATCTTAATCCTTTTGATTGTTCTTGTTTCACCAAAGTGTTGACTCATTGTAGTACCGTGATTTTCTCTAATAATTATTTTTTTTTCTTCTGCTGTAAGATTTGTACTTCGTTTTGTTGGGATGGGAGTCCTTTTTTTTTTTTTGCAATAAATTGTAACATCACAAGTAATCGTTGGGGTGTGAATTGTTCTGAAATTATAACGCAGATCTTGTTTTGCCTTTGTTTCCAGAATGTAGCTTCATGTAGGTAATTAATTCATTGTTCTTCATCAAATATTTCTCGAGGTGTAAGGATCACATCTTGCTTGTCGGTAGTTACGTAGCTGGAAATTGAGGGGGTTTCGGTTCCCAGACCACAAATCGTGTCCATGGTGTAGAGTTTTGTTGTTGACTGTATTCTTCTAATTCTTCGGTAGTAAGGTTTACTCTTGATAGGGCATCAGCACCTTGATTTTCTTTACCTTTTTTGTAATCGATCTCGTACTTGTAGTTTTCGAGTAGTAATCTCCATCGAAGTAGCCTTGATGATGGGTCTTTTACATTCATTAGCCAGATTAGTGCTTTATGGTCTGTTTGTATCTTGAACTTTCTTCCAAGCAGGTATTGCCTTAAATGACATATCGCTCAGACAATTGCGAGCAGACCTTCTCGGTCGTAGAGTAATTGATTTCGGCAGGTTTAAGCGTTCTTGATATATAACAACACGGGTGTCCTTCTTGGGATAAGACTGCTCCAATACCGTAGTTAGAAGCCTCTGTTGTTAGTATGAATTGTTTAGAGAAGTCCGCGTATCGTAATACAGGGCTCTCTATTAGTTTTTGCTTTAAGGTGTTAAAAGCGTTTTGACAATCCCTTATCCAATTCCACTGTTTGTTTAGCTTTGTTAAATCGGTTAGTGATTTGGCAATTTTTGAGAAATCTTTGATGAACTTATGATAATAACCTGCTAATCCAAGAAATCCTTTCACTTCCTTTGGTGTAGTAGGCTGTTTGTAGTTTTTGACAGCTTCAATTTTTGTTTCGTTAGGTTTCACTCCATCTTTAATTATAGAGTGCCCCAGGTATTCCAACTCGGGTTGGAGAAGTTCACACTTGTCTGGTTGCAATTTTAAACTAGTGGCTCATAACGTGCGGGATGTAAACGCGGACCCCGTCGGTCACGAGGCGGGATGGTACTCCGAAGATTGCTATCAGTTGACTCAGCGATTTTAAAACACTCCTCACGGCCGTTTCCCGGACCGGCTTGAGCACGCAAAACTTCGTAAACCCATCGACAATGACAAGAATCTGTGTATTCTTTTTACGACTGCGAACGAATGGTCCTACGTGATCTAAGTGCACCGTGTGAAACGGTACTGCTACCTTTTCTATGGGGTGTAATAGCCCCGGCTTTCGATCGCTCCGAGACTTATAGTATAGGCAGTTAAGGCACGACCGGACATATTTCGAAATAAATTTTCGCATACGCTTGAACCAGTAGTTTTCCTGCATTATACTCAGCGTCTTTTCCAGCCGAAGTGATCTTGTTCATCGTGGCAGTACCGGACTACGTTGAATCGCGACATTTTTGGGACGACCCATTTATTCCCCGCTTCGGTTTTCCGAAATAACACATCCGACTTTAACTTATACTTTTCGAAGTATTGCTTCGTGGATGGCTGTACGTCGCCTGCCTCTAATATTTTTCGTATAACCTCCAAGTCCGGGTCTTGGACCTGTGCGACCTTTATCCACTCTGATTCCGTAATGTCGACAGCGCAACAATCCACCGGGTTGCGGCTCAAATAGTCGACGTGCGCCAATTTCCCCCCCGAACGATAGACAATGTCGAAGTCGTAGTCTTGTAAATAGACCCACCAACGTGCTACGCGGGGCTGAATGTCCTTTTTCAACGCGGTAGCTCGGATTGTACTGCAATCCGTGATCCTTAAACCTAATGCCCAGTAGATACACTCTGAACGCTTTTAATGCGGTAAAGACGGCCAAAGTTTCCAAATCGTAAGAGTGATACTTTTGTTCTTCCGGGGTAGTCTTGCGGCTATAATAGGCGACTACCCTCTTTCCGGATTCGTGGATCTGGAACAGTATCGCTCCCAAACCGATCGCGCTTGCGTCCGTGTGCACCTCAGTCTCGAGTTTCGGGTCGTAAATGGCTAGAATGGGCCAAGATTTTTTTTTCCTCTACCGCGGCAGATTCTATTGGGCCCCAGCTCCAACCAGCATCCTTACTTAATAGTTTCGTCAGCGGGTACACTTTCCGCGCGAAATCCTGAATAAACCTCCGAAAGTAGCCCGCGAGACCCAAAAACTGCCTAATCTGTTTCACGTTTTGCGGATCCGCAGTCCGCAAAACGGCTTCGACTTTTTCTCTTCCCAGCCGTACCCCTTCCTTGGAAATCTCCCGTCCTAAATAATTAATCCTTCTCTGGAAGAAACTGCATTTCTTCAGGTTCACCGTTAATTGATTTGCCCGAAAAGCTACTAGGATTTTTTCTAATTGCGTAAAGGCTTCATCTAGATTCATTGTCGGTATTAGAACGTCGTCTACGTAAACGAGGGCGAGATCCTTGACCACCCTCTTAATCATTGCTTGGAAGACAGGTGGAGCGTTTGCTAGTCCAAATGGCATGCGCAAGAACTCCCACTGTCCGTCCGGCGTAATGAATGCCGTTTTTTCCACCGAATCAGGGGTGCATGGGAATTTGATAGAACCCGGATTTTAGATCCAGCGAGGTAAACGTCTCTTTGTTACAAAGTTGGTCTATTTGGTCCTCAATAATCGGCAGTGGAAATTTAATAATTCTAGTCTTTCTGTTAATGGTCCTATAATCTATCGCCATACGAATTTCTTCTTCCGAACGAGCACTACGGGGCTACTATAGGGCGATGTGCTCTCCCGAATAATGCCGTTCTTCTGCAGATCCGCAACTAGCTCCGCGACCTTCTCTCTATCGCTCTTTGACAGCCGATAAGGTTTATGATAGACCGGTTCGTCGTCTTTCAATTCGATCTTCATCTCTGCCGCGGATGTTCTGCCTAGCTCACGAAAATTCAAAGAAATGCAGTTTCCGAAAATTCAAAGAAATGCAGTCGTTGAAAAGTTTTGCTAAACGCGCCCTATCCTTTTCGTCCAGTTCCCCGCACTGGATATCGTTTATGTCGATCGCTGTCCTGTCGTCGACGTTCACCACATTGACTTCCAATGTGTCATCCCGTTGATTGGATCGATTAAACGTAAACGTCACCCCGGTTGCGTCAGATATCGCCTGTACCCCCGGCTTGCTCAAAATATCGCGTCCGATGATGACTTCTTTCGACAACTGATCGTCCGGAACGATTAAGACCCTTATCATTAATGGGATGTCGTCGATCCTGACATTTATTTTCGCGCGAGCCAGAGGTACGACTAGGGAATGATTAAAACCGGACAGCGTTGTATCCGTTCTTTTGAATGTTAGTTTCAGCCGTCGAGCAACACTCTCTCGAGCGAACAATCACTACCCAGATCTACCGTGCACAGAATTTCTTCTTCCCCTAGGATACATTTCTTTAGCGGTTTGTTTACCTCATTAGATCCTATCCCAAGCACTTGGGCCGTGGTCTGCCCGGTCCAACGACGTTGCCCCCCCGCCTAGTCAAGCCCCCGGATTCTCTTCCTTCTGTTTCTTCAAACATTGCCTTTCTATGTGACCCGTTTTGCCACAATACCTACATCTCGTCAAATTCCGCCTATCCATCGCGTTCGGGACGCTCCTCTCACCTCTCTTCCAGTCGTTTTTTCGGTCGTCTTTAACATCATTTCTCCCCGGATTCGCGATAACCGTGCAATTAGCTCTTCTATGTCCCACTCTCCCGCAACGATAGCAGGTTGTCTCACTGTCTACCCGTCTGCCTTTATCCTTCGCCCCTGCCGGACTTGTTATTTTCTTCCCCTCCCTTTTTTCCCTCGAGTGCGCCGCAGAATTTGAAGAATTTGACGAATTTATTAAGGTTTGGGAAAAAGCCCATAAAAACCAAACTAAGAATGATATTTAAAAAATTCAAAATGCAGCGTATTGCGGGAGAAAGGGAGAGTAATGTAATGCCAATTGTACTTCAATACTTATTGAAAATCATATGAATAACAGCAATATAACCCCTTGCACTACGCTGAAACTCGGAAAAAGCCGTGCCAAACCCGTGCGCCCGAATGGTCGGGGAAGGAGCCGAACGGCGGAGCCCGAGTGTCGGAATTTGAAACACGAATCTTACGACTGAGTGCGAGATAGCCGCACCCGTATTTACTTCACGCGATGAAGCTCTTGTGAAATTCAAATGAATTTGAATCAAAAACTTTTAAAAAATATTTTAATTATTATATATGATTAGAACAAATTCTAATAATAATATGATTAATTAATAATGGAATACAAATAAGTGAAAGTAAAGCCACGGCAGTAATATTCGAACTGAAATAAATTTTCAGATTATGTCACAATCACGAGACCTAAAAATGAAAAGCAAAAGATAAATAAACAATTAAATATCAACAAATTATTAAATTGAGAAATACTTACAAGTCTAAAATTAATAATCCTGCATGATATGATACTTTATAAAATATTCCGGTAAATGCAAAGCCACCTTACATTTTGTGCATTCCCAAGTCGTTTCGCTTCTTTTTTTGTGTTTATAACACACTTTACACATTCTAGTTGGGTGTTGCTTTCTAGGAGGTTCATCAATATATTTCGCGAAATGAGCCCAATATTGTGCCTGTAAGCGTGTTGGTGTTTGATTTTCTGCGAATTTCACGCTTCTTGTGTAGTCAGGTAGCTGTACATATTTTAAAATTGCCTCGGCTATATTTATTCTGTAATTCACGTATGATTGTCTTCCTGGATCTTGTAATTGTTTGTTCATAATGTATGTATTAAATAGGGTCATGTCAAACATGTAAAAAAAGAGTTTTTTTATAACCCTTGAGGTATTTCCTCATAATGGAGAAACATGCCAACATTTGGTCATTTAGGTCAATGACCACCCATTCCTTTGTTGTACTCAATCACGCAGTGGGTTTCAATTTCGTCCTATCACGTTTGTCCCTTACTTCGGTCAATTCTACCGTTGTCAACATATAGACGTCACGTCTGTCCTTCCATCTTAAAGCTAATAATTTGCACGTTCTTACGACTGAGTGCGTTGCACGTTCTATGTAGATGTTCTCCTGGTTTTAACTTGTTTGTTGAAAGATCCTTCGGCATATTTTTTCTGTTATTACGCACGGCGCTGATAACATTTGTTTTTTGTTTGTGCAATCTTAGAAAAAGAGCGGGTGAGGAGTACCAGTTGTCAATGCACAATGTGTATCCTTTATTTAGTACCGATTCTGCCAATTCCATTACAACATTTTCTGATGCACTATCATTTATGTGAATTTTGTCTTGGCCAGTATATATTTTAAACTTGCTGCAGAATCCGATACTTGCTTCACACAGTTTATATATTTTTAATCCAAACCTGGCTCGTTTGGATGGGTTAAATTGTTTATACATTAAATGACCTTTATATCGCATTAATGACTCGTCAATATTTATGTTTTCATCCGGCGTGTAAATCATATTAAATTTGTTGTTCCAGTAATTAACAATTGGTCTTATTTTGTGAAGGCGATCGTTGTTGCAATCCGTTACATTACTTGAGAAATGCAAACATCGTGAAATCTGTGTAAATCTTTTGAGCGGCATTACTTTTACCAAATATAGGTGTTTCTAGCACTTCCCGATTAGATTGTCACGGTGTGACGGTGTCGAAATGGGAGGAAAGAAAAAAACAGCGATAAAATGATTCCCGTCCGTGGAGCAGGAACCGCACTGAAGAGAACACCTTTTAAACTTGCTAAATTTCCAAAAACAAAGAAAAAGACACCTCGAATTATTTTATCCGGATGTCACTTCAACCCTTATTATTACTATCTGTAGAAAAGGAACGAGTGCAGGACGTAAATAAAAAGATGTGAACCAAATGAAGGACAAAACTAAACTGAAAACTTTATTACGTTTTCCATACAGTTTTTCGGCAAAGTATGGTAGAAGGGGATTTCCCAGAACGATGTGTCGGGTGACACTTCGTGAGCCCCATACCTCCAGGCGCCAGCCGGACTCAAGTGATTTGCGTTACAAGACCAATGCATTTGTATATTTGGTTTTTTGACTTGCGTCATTAAAATATACAGCGCATAATAGGCCATCATTTCATCCTTGGTAACTGGAAACCAACCATCATTCAGTTTCCTTCTTCTCCCATTGCTCATTATTTGTTGCGCGTGAAGATTTGTTTGTGTAACTACAATATCCCACAAATTTTCGTCGAACACAAGACTTGAACATTTGAATCATATTCTGGTCGAAGTCCTCTCAAAATATACATTTTAAGTTCAAATTATTCGACATTTTTTCCTAGTTGTATACATTTATTTGCTAACGCCTCTGCCTTGTTTATGAACATGTCGACGATTTCATTTTTCTCCATTTTTAAATTCGTTAGCTCATTAAGCGACCTCGTCTTTTATTCTTCGCTTTCAGCCGCCATATCTAATTTTATTCTTGTCCACAATTTTCTGGCGTTTTTTTCATTGCTGTATTTTAATATTTGGGCTTTACTCACGTTTTAATCATTATCGATCTTGCTGTGTAATTATCATTGTCCCAATCATTTCATTCTTTCAGGTTTTTTCGTATTCCGTATCTCCAATTTCTATTTTTTTTTTCTCTTTTCGCAACCACGACGCTCTGCTACCAATTGTGATTTTCTATCTTTTTTTTTTTTGCAACAACCATGCTCTTCTACAAATTGTGAGTGAATTAAATGAAACATACACTTTTAATTAACACGTATAATATATAAGAAAATAGAACAATGTGTTTAACAGCTCTCTCATATGAAATCACTCTCTCACTCATCAATATTACTCTCTTAACTCTAACTCGCAAATAGACACTTGTTTCTTCGCTTTCGAACAAAGGCGTACTACTACGCAATACTCTCATGCCATTGTCTCCATTCGACTCTCATATACATTCACACACATATAACTTAAAGTCAAATCTACAAACATAAAACCTAATCCACAAATATAAAACCAAATCCACACGGTATAGGGTAATATTTAATGATGGTCCATTCGTTTTTCTCTAACATAGGTATCTCGATTTTGTAGATGATTGTGTTGTTGACTATTATTGCTGTGAGTTTACTGATGTCTATAATAGTTTGAAAATTTTCTTTTTGTGCGGGAATTGTAACGGATTTAGTCTTGGTTACCTTTTTGTATGCTTGTATAAATCGATTTATGTCAATGAGTATCGTGTCGATTATTCCGTTTTTTCCCTAGTATTATGATGTTATAAAATTCATTGATGTTACTCGTAAATTCTGAATATAATATTTCTAAAGTGAACAGCATTTCGCCAAACGCTAGAGTGCTCTGTGTTTCCTGTAGTCTGGTAGATTGTTTTATTGGCTTGGCTGTGAGACTTTCAAAGTGATCATCCGCGAATATTTGTTTTAGCATAACATAGTCTGGTTTTGTATTACGCTGCTGATTTTGTTCTGGTCATCAAAAAGTTCGTCTATATTTTTATTGATTAGGTCTAAGTCGTCGTTGTCTAATGTCCCGAATAGGGTTTTGGATATTGAACCGATCGCGTTTATCAGTCACCGTTCTGTTCGTCGGTGTAGTATGGTCTAGAGTTTTTGTATTGATTTCCCTACTTGTCTTATCTTACTTTGTATTATTGGGTATCCTTTCCTTTTACATCTATTAGAAATACAGTATCAGAAATGTGTTTGATCACGCGATAGAATACGGCTGTTCCAAAGGGTGCCTTACATGATCCACTTTTATAAATACGTGCGTTGTCTTGAATAAATTATCAAAAATGAAATATGAGCGTTTTGAATGATGTCGCGTTGGTCTTGGTCGATTCTCTTGCATGTGTCTTCTAAATTTGTCGACGGTAAAGTCCGTATGTGTCTCTGTGTCCACGAAAAATTCTCCTGGCATTCTAAGGCGTGTACCGTATATCATTTCAGCCGCGGTTGCCTGTATGTCGTGTTTATAGCTATTCCTCAAACCAAGCATTACTGCTGGGAGTACTTCCAACTAATTTTTGTCTTCGTGGCAACAAATTGCCGTCTTCAGAGATCTATGCCACCTTTCAATCATTCCATTGGATGGAGAGTGATACACAGTTGTGCGGATGTGCCTACATCCAATTAGTTTTGCTAACGAATTGAATATTTGCGATTCGAATTGGGCTCCACGGTCTGTTGTTATTGTGGCCGGGGCTCCAAATCTCGCGATCCAATTTGCATAGATCCCTGTGGCTATGGTATCCGCGCTTATTTCTTTTAGCGGGACCGCCTCAGGCCACCTGTCTATTATTGTTAAACAGTATTTATAATTGTCGACTGTCGGTAGTCCTATTATATCGATGTGGATATGTTGGAACAGTAATATGGCTCGACGGATTTTTGACGTGTCTACCAATTTTACTTCTTTGACAGTTTATACAATTTCTTGCCCAAAGTAAGATGTCTCTATTCATCCCCGGCCATATGAATCTTTTCGCGATTAAGTGTCTTGTGGCTCGGCCGAAATTGTGTACGCTGTGGGATGGGCGAAATTGTGTACGCTGTCAAAGATTTTCTTTCGCAGCACTACTGGGATATATGGCCTAATTATGTCGGTGGATATCACAAAATACTGTTTCGTTTGTATTATCTTTAGTTTTTTAATTTGTAGGACTGTACTTTGTAAGACTTGCGTTAATTCGGGGTCCTTTGATTGTTCTTCGGCAAGTTCTGTTGTGCTCATCACGACTGGCATACTGATAACGTTCAGCCGCGATAGAGCGTCTGCCACTTGATTGTCAGATCCCGGAATGTGGGTCATTTTTGTCGTAAATTGTCCACTGTCGTATCTGTCTTGGTGAGGCTTTGTCGGATTTTTGTAGGAACGCGTGCGTCAGCGGTTTATGGTCCGTCAGTATCGTGAAGTCTCGTCCTTTTAATAAATGTTTAAAATGTCGTACCGCTTTGTAGACGGCAGTCAGTTCACGATCGTAGGTACTATATTTTGTTTCCGCTGGTGAAAATTTCTTTGAAAAAAAACGCTATGGGTTCCCACAAACCGTTCACTTCTGTTGGAGTACAGCCCCACAAGCTAAGTCAGATGCGTCAGTTATCAGTTGTAATTGAGTATTTAATTTTGGATGGGCCAGTAGTGCCGCATCCGCCAACGAGTCTTTGCATAGTTTAAATGCATAGTCTGTTTGTTCCGTCCAGTTGATAGGTCTTTTGTCCTTCTTTTTCGCTCCTTTTAATAGCTCTGTCAGTGGAGCTTGTGCAGCAGCGGCATTTCTTATAAATCGCCGATAGAAATTGACCATCCCAAGAAAACGCTTTAATTCTACTATGGTCTCCGGCTTTGGGAAATTTAATATTACTTCTACTTTTTCAGGTACAGGCTTGGCTCTCTTTTTATCAATTTGGTACCTCAAGTACTGTACTCCAAAACCGCATTTAGCGGTGTTAATTGATACCGTACTGCTGCAGTCGCTCCAATACCTGTCGTAAGTGTTCTTGATGCTCGGACTCGTTGGAGGAGGCTATTAATACATCGTCAATATAGCAAAATGCAAAATCGAGACTCCGGAGAACGACGTCCATGAAACGCTGGAAGGTTTGTGCCGCATTCTTCAATCCGAATGGCATGACGTTATATTCGAAAAGACCGAATGGCGTGATTACTGCTGTCTTTTCACGGTCTTCTGATGCCATCGGAATCTGGTGGTAGGCTTTCTCTAAGTCTAATGTCGAGAAGATATTCTTACCGTCCAGTGCGTGCGCGAAGTCGTGCAGATGTGGTATCGGGTATTTGTCCGGTGTCATCTGTGCGTTTAGTCGGCGGTAGTCACCACATAACCTCCAACCGCCATTTTTCTTCGGAACCATGTGCAGCGGGCTGGCCCAAGCGCTGGAGGAAGGACTGCAAATTCCCTGCTCCATCATTATCCGGAATTCTTCGTGTGCTACCTTGAATTTGTCCGGTGCCTACGAGGTGGTTCTGCACATGGTCTACCTGTGGTGGTTATGTGATGACGTACCTTATGTTTCGGTGGTCCTTGTCCTTGTGTAGGTCTTGTTACGTCGATATATTGCCTCAACAACGTATTGTATTTTTCGTATAGTCTGTTTCCTATGGTTGAGATTGATTGTTGGGTGGTCGTGCTAATTTCTCCTACCGTGTGGATTTTGGTGTAGTCGTCCATAATTCTTTTATTCTCAAGTCCACCAGAAGACCGTGATGTTTCAGGAAATCGGCGCCAATTATCGGTTGCTGGACCTTCGCGACGGTAAACTTCCAGATAAATGGTCGTCGCAGTCCGAAGTCCAGAGTGAGCGTTGTTTCGCCTAAGATCGGAATCGATGTACCATCTGCTGTGTAGATACTGAAAGGAGAAGGGGCGACATTTCCTTTTGCCGAACTAAGCGGCAATACAGATATGTCGGCCCTCGTATCTATTAGAAAAGCAATTTTATTTTTGTAATCGGAAATTACTAGACGACTACTTTCCACGCCACCCAGCGTCGTCAGGGCTGTGGGGCGTGCAGTTAGTTTTCCGCCGGCGGTGCGATTGCGGGGATATTAGTTTCGCCCGGTTTTGGCTTCCACGCGCATGGGAGTATGCATCTGTACGCCTTTGCTCCAAAGCGTCGGTGGTAGTAGCAGTGGCCCGTGGTACGTCTTGCGGAACTGGAACGAGATCTGGAACGGGCCCCTGAACCGCTTCTCCATCTGGGTTGCTGCTCCTGCCGCGTTTCTCGCATTTCCAACGCCGTCAATCGCCTCAGGATTTCCGCCATTTGAGACGCTAGGAACTGGCTCGCGTCCATTCCTGGCGCTTCCGGTTGCCTTTCCGATCGTTGTTGCAGAAAGGAAGTCGCCATGTTTCCATGGGTTATCGGCGCCGCGTGTGGCGTCTCCATCACCTTGTCTGCTATTTGGGCCAGCTTCGTTAGGTCTGTGCTCTCACTTGCCACCAAAATATCGTGCAGGTTTTGGGGCACTTGTTCTAGGAACATTGATGTTAGCACACTTTCCGCTAGTCTTCCTTCCGCCAAACTCCTCAGTCTGTGCACGTAGTGGGATGGTTTTTCGTCACCCATCCTGCATGTCTTCAGGAGTTGACGGGATCTTGCTTCTTCCGTTTGATCGTACAGGTCTAATAACCGCTGCTTTAAGGTGTATTTGTTCAAAGCAGGCGGTGTCCTCAACGTCCGCTACGTATCTCAATATTTCGGGGCGGAGTTGCGACAGCAGGAAAAAATATTTTGCCTCGTCGCTGGCGATTTTTGCCGTTCTCATTGCTGCTTCCGCCTGAATAAACTAGAACTCTGGATCCTCCTTCATAAACGGCGGGACTGACTTAAATGCTAGTGCCGTTGTGCAGTTGTCCTCTTCCTGCTGAGCACGTGGCTCCTCTTGACTGTTTCCCGACCGCGTGCGGATAGGGGATCGCGATGTGGGCCATTTCGAGTGTCTCACGTTAATTTATCAAATATTAGTATTTAGATTTCGGATTTTTTTTATTTTTTTCGCGGTTCTAATCACGTCGGGCTGTCACCACTTTGTAGGAACACGTAGTAGAGTAAAGTAGAATCCTACCACGGGTTCTCACATAAATAATTAGACTCGTATGAATTCTTCGGTAAATATATATTTTGAATTATACAAACTTTGGCTTTCTTATCACAGTACACTCAGAGCTTCGATGGTAGCGAACGAAGACTAAGAAAAAGAAGAAGGGCTTTTCTTTTTTTTTGTGTTTGCTGGTTTTTCCTAATTGCAGTCCCTGGGGTTTCCTTGAAGCCTTGTACCTGCATTTAACATTGTTGGTTAGCTTTTGTTCAATGATTTCATGAGTGGTTTGTTTGTTTGTTATCCGTGTTTATTCGTGTTGCAGGAGAAAATTTTCAAAAAACCTGCGTTTCATGATATGTGAGAATGAAGTGTGGTGTGTTTTGGTTCCTTAATCCAGTGCGTGTTTTGGTAATCTAGTTTTGATTTTTAAAGGAATGTCATGGGTGTTGTATTTTCCGATGGTGGCGATGAGAGGGTTTGGGTGGTTTTCGTTGTATGATCCGGCTAGAGATTTTTTGATGTATTTTTTGGTGGGGATTTTAGCGATTTTGTGAAGGGTTTTGATAGGTGTGTCGTAGGGTTTGTTGAGTATTATCCTCAGGAACATGTTTTGAATTATTTGGATCTTGTTCAAGTGTGTGTTAGCCGCTGCTGCCCATATTTGATGTCCGTAAATGATTATTGGTCTGACGCAGATTTTGTATAGATTCAGTTTTATTTCAGTTTTTAGTTTACTGTTCTTAGATATGAGGAGTATAATTCTATGCATCGCTGGATATGCCAGACTAGCTCTCTTTGATAGCAGGAGCCCATGTGATTTTGGAGTCTAGGATGATTCCTAGATATTTAGCAATGTTTACCCATGGAACTTTCTGTCCAGCTATGTTTATATTATCTACTTTGTTATCTCTTCGGTTTGGGAAGGCTATTGCTTGAGTCTTGGTGGAGTTTATTTTTAGTTTCCATTTTGTGAAGTAGTTTTGTATTTTGTCGAGGTGGTCTTGTAAGTACTTTGTGGAGTGGGACTCCAGGATGATGCATAAATCGTCGTGTCATCTGCGAAGATGGCTAGGTGGGTTTTGTCAGTGTGTGGTATGTAGATTGTGAATAGAAGTGGTCCCAGGATCGATCCTTGTGGTACCCCTGCTGGAATTTGCTTGTGCGCGGATTTAGTTCCGTTGATTGTTACATAGAATTTTCTGTCTTGTAGGTAGCTTCTGATTGTGTTTGTCAAGATTTTGGTAGTTTGATATCCTGTAGTTTGGTGACTAGAGCATCATGCCAGACTGAGTCGAATGCTTCGTTGAGGTCCAGGAGAACTAATTGGGTTGTTTTTTTTCCATTATAATATGTTCGGTGACCCGTTGTAGTTGGTGCATGGCGGAGTGCTTTGTCCTAAATCCAAATTGTTGAGGGATAATCAAGTTTAGTTGCCGTATGTGCCTTTGTATCTGTTGTTGAATTATTTTTTCCAAGATTTTTCCAAAAAGATCAAGGAGGCTGATGGGTCTATAGCTTGTTATATCGTCTCTTTGTTTACCGGGTTTTGGAACCGGAATGATTTTTTGCGACTTTCTATGAGGCGGGGAAATAGGCTGTTCGGAAATAGGCTTTGTATATGTAATAGAGCTGTATTAGCGGTTTTTTTGGGAGGTTTTTGAGTTTTTCGGCAGTGATACCATCCTGGCCTGGTGCTTTGTTGTTAGGGAGGTTTTTGATTATTTTTTGTAATGAAGCCGGCGTGCAGTGTATGTTGTCGGGTGGGACTTCAAGAGTTGAGTTAGTATTTGCCATTTTTAGACTAATTTGATTCTCTATTGGTGATATTTGGGTGGTTGCTGTTTCGTGTATATCGTAAAATTTTCCTGCCAGTCCTTCGGCTTTATCTGCGTCTGTGTAGAGCTGCTGGTTGAGTTCTTTGTCCTGTAGCACCGGTAGCTTTGTTTTTGCACCACCCGTGATTTTGTACTTTTCCCAATAGATCTTGATGTTTTCGATATACCTAACGTGGTTTATTTGTACTAACGATGTCCCTGGTGTAAATGTGATTTTGTATATAGGGAATTTCATGTGGGTTGGTAGCTCTGTACAACTTATTATTTTGAACCCTTGTGTCTCGATACTCTCTTTTATTCTGGTGGTCGGAAGTCGTATTAGACCCTTGAGTACAACCGTTGTTGTTTTATCTGTGCTTATGTGTGAAATTCAATGTTATCCTTCCTACAGATTTTTTTAAATTTACAAAAATCTTTTGTGTTGAGGAACATGATTTTTAGTTTGTTCGAGGCGTATTTTACTTGAAATGAGTTACTGTATTTGTTTTTTAGCGCGTCTAAGAGTTTTACATGATTTATGTTCCCGTGAATATAGATTGGGTTTTTGATTTGCACGCTTGTGGTTAGATTGGCGTATGATTGGTGAGGTGGATGTATGGTCGGAGGATTTTTTGTTGTCGATTTCAGTTTGGGGTTCTTTAAATAAACAGTCGGTAAAAATGCTGAATCTGTTTTCCGTGTGTATGTCAGGGTTTATGATATTCATTCATACCTTGTTCGTTAGTTATTTTGGTCACTGGAATTTGAGAAGGACCTGGCCCTTCTTCTGGTTTTTATTAGTTTAATTTGGTAAAGGATAGGCGTCTTGGTCAGTTTGTTTGTTCAGTTTCCTAAAGTCAATCACGATTCTCCATTTCTGTTTCCCTGAAGCGTCTTTCTTTTTCGGCACTACCCATACTGGGGCGTTGAAAGGTGAGTTTGAATTTTCCATGATGCCTTTTTCTAACATTTCATTGACCTGTTTCTGTATCTCTAATCTATGAATCTCCGGTGGTCGATATGATTTAATGTTGATCGGTTTCTCTGAGTGCAAGATAATGGAATGGCTAGTGAGGTTGGTGCAAGGCAGAGGATCATTTTTGAGTGAGAATATATGCATGATAAGCACGATTTTAGTTATGGGGTCTCTATATGCGGTTTCGATGTGGTTAAGACGTAATTTAGATGCAAGTTCATGGATTCTATTAATATTATTGGTTTCTTTCGATTGAAGAATTTCGTTAACAGTTTGTAATGGTTGCTTACCAGTATTGATGAAACAAACACAAGTGGTCTCATGTGCGTTGCGCAGGTATCTCGCATGTGCATTGAAGTTCATCTTTCTGTCTATTATTATTCCCAGATATTTGAGACTGTCGGCGTATTTAACGTTCTTGCCGTCTATTTTTATTGCATTTTTTATTTTAATTTAGGTGTTTCTCGTTCAGGTTGCCCTTTACAAGCATTGCAACTATCTTAGATTTGCTTATCGTTAATCGGTGCAAACTACACCACTTATTTATTATTGCGATTACTTTATCTGCGTACCTGGTTATTTCGTTTTTGATGTCTCCTTTAACCCTTTCGCTACGGGCCGATTTTTCGGCGCGCTACTCCCACTGAACGAGTCGCTGTGCCGAAAGTGTGCACTTGCGGAAGATCTGCAATATCGCCTGTAGAAAGGAAAAGGTGAAAAAATTATCACAGAATACAATTAGAAAATATAATTTAATAATGTAATTTCGTATGGAAAGTTTCAAAACACCGGGTATACACAAAGTCCTACGTCACATGTCTTACATTGGTAATGCGTTTGCACACCATTTTGAGTACAAACAATGCACTTTCTTAATCCGTTTTTTCGTTTTATATTCGCGCTAGTGTAAATCGCCGGGAAATGTCTACCAGTAAGTCTAAGAGGATATTTATCCGCAGATCTAGGAGCGTTTTGTCTAAAATCGTCTTTGTGGTATTTCCGTCCATATAAATATCTTTGCGTGTTTGTATTTATATTCGTCATTGTGGTATTTCCATCCATATAAATATCTTTGCATATTTTGTATTTATCTAAGCAATATGAATTCCAGACTGCAATGTCTAACAAATGAAAAAAGTACTTCTTATATCATTTTATCGATTTTCTGATGGATTTAATGGAACTAACAACCATATCACATTTGTCACAAATTATAGTCCACTATACATTTGGGTATAAATTCTTGAGTTTCATAATTTTTCTTTCCTGTACATATAAATTCGTTATTATGGAAAATGTCCATGTGTAACATGAAAACGTCCCTTTTATCACGCCATTACAGGGCCAGCAAATTACTCGTTGTCCGAAAATTAATCTCGCCTTTTTGTAATTTTTTGTCCATTATAGGCATTCCTTTTCGCCTTTGCTTTACAGTCCCACAAGCATTTGTTATATTTGCATGTAAAAAATTAAAAAGAGCAGGACTGCTATAATAATTATCTACATACAATGTATGTCCTTTTCCCAAGTAAGGTTTCAAAAACGTCAAAACGATGTTTCCTGTTTTGCCAATTTCTTCTGCGTTATGTGTGATTCACTACCTGTATATATGATTGAACCTAGTATGTAGCCTGTTTTACAGTCGCATAATACATACGTTTTAATGCCAAATCGGCTTCTTTTGGCCGGTATATACTGTCTAAAAGATAGTCTACCCTTGAACAATTAAAGACTTTGGTCTATGCACAAATTTTGAAAAGGATAAAATGAGTTTTCAAAACGATTTCTACTGGAAATACTGCTAATTTTTTGCAAACTATCAGAAGACTGCAGTCCGAAATCTCAGAACCTAAAACAAAGTGCAAAACACTTGCGGTTGGTAACCATGACGATAACAAACGATTAAAGTCACCGTTGGTATGCAAAAAATAAAAATAGCGAGCGTCAGGCGCAAGATGACTATAGTCACCGATCGTATATAACGAGCATCAATCGTTGGGTGACTATAGTAACCGATTGTATATAACGAGCATCAATCGTTGGGTTACTATAGTCACCGATTGTACATAATGAGCATCAATCGTTGGGTGACTATAGTCACAGCTCGTAGCGAAAGGGTTAAAGCACAATGTGTGTTCATTTTTCTCTCCGACATTTAGTAGAACCTCCACCTTATCCTTGTTTATTACCGCAGCTACCCATGAGTAGTTGCAGTCTTGGGGTTCTATTTTTATTAAGTTTGGAGAATTATATCCCCTTACCTTTCCTTTATAACAGAAGGATTCCTGTATACAAAGAATATCAATCCCTTTTTTTTTTACTAGTAGCTCCAGGTTAGCAGCAACCGCTGCGGATCTTTGGGCGTTTATTTGACCAACTCTTAGTCCCATTTTATGCTGTTGTATAGATCAATAAACCGCTTGTACTCAGGGCAGTCCGTGTTGTGTACCCCATGCTTTGCGTCTTTTCGTTTTGCTCTAATGCAATTGACGCATTGAGGTTATTCTTTTTAGGGCAGTCCTTTCAAAGATGGTCATTACTGCCGTAGACGCTACACAATTGCTCAGGTATGCTGCATGCCTTTGCAATGTGTCCATAACCATGACACTTGTAGCGTCTGGTTATGTTCATATATTCACTTACTTTGTAAATCCTCCACATCAACAACGCTCTTCCAGTATTCGTTAGCTTCCTGAAGAGCTTTGCGGGTAACTGTACAATCCAGTTCACCTTCCTTTCATCTTTGTTTTTAAAACAATGCACAAATCTAGTTGCGCTTTTAAGCTTCTCAAAATCTGAGTCAGAAACGAAGTCGAAGTTCTTTCTGATCAGGTCTTCTTTAAGATCGCTTTCTTTATACTCCCTTTCTATGTTGTATATTATAACATAAGGATTTATCTTCTTTGATCTCTCCACTACCAGGCCTATTTTGTTCAATTCGCAGCCCTGGATGGTCTCGACGTTCTTCTGGTTTTGGACCTCTATTACCAGGCCTTGCTTTCTCATTTGCCGGACGCTCTTTACTTTTAGTGTCCTTCGGATGCTTTCCAGCTTTTTGAACACGTCGGCTTTTATTTGTTCCTCTTGTCTTCTTTTTCAGGTTAGCAACCTATTGCTGTACCAATTAGCTCAACGAAATCCGTGCCCAAGCGGTTAAGAACGACGCGCACTAAACGGGCAGCGTGATGCGCGAGATAATCACAATAGAAGCCGACGTGCGGATACCTGTTATATAGCTATACGCTTACTTGTTCCACGCGATACTGTTCTTGTGGACGTCGACACTAATTTAATCCTTGTTCCTTTTTTATATACATATTTTTAATACAATATCCCAATCAATACTTCAAAATATAAATATTAGTACTGTAAATCCTGCATAATAGACAAGAAATAACAGTGTCAAAACTAATTTATACACGAACAGTGCTTTAATAGAAATTATAATCTTCTTGGGCGTCTTTAGGTGTGACTTCTTCAGAAGGAATGTAATAACGCGACGCCTAAAAGTAAATATAGTCAACAAAAAATTTAATTACAAGAAGAAATGCTCCCCTTGAACGAATATCTAATAGGAAAATACTAACAACTTTAAAAATTAGTAGTATTCCGGCATGGTATGGTACTTTGAAAGCATTGTGATAAATGTAAAGCCACTTTACACTCCGTGCATTTTCACGTCGTTTCGCTTTGCACGTTGTGTTTAGAACAAACTTTGCACATCCTTGTTGGGTTCTTTTTTTTAGGCGTCGGATCGATATGTTTTGGAAAATCCCAATATCCTGCTTGGAGTCGAAGAGGTGTTTCACCTAGTGAAGGTTTTCCATGCTTTTCGTAGTCCGGTAATTGAACATTTTTTAAAATTAGCTCCGCTATTTTTAATCAGTAATCCACATATGTTTCCTTTCTTGGCCTGTGTATTGTTTTATGAATAATATACGTATTGAACAAGGCTATATCCGACATATAGAAAAAAAGTTTTCGGTATCCTTTGATGACTTTTCTCATAATTGGAAAACAGGCCAATGTTTGTTCTTGGTGATTGAGTCCACCCATTCCCTTATTGTATTCCAGGATGCATTTGGGCTTCATTGTTTTTTTTAAACTGTTTGTCTATGTATTCAACCATCTCTACACTTTCGTGTTTTGTTGAGATCATATACACGTCACGCTTATCCTTCCATCTCAGAGCCAACAAATTATTACAACTTCTTCATAAACATTCTCCTTTCTCTAAAATTTTTGTTTGAATATTTTTTGACATATTTTGCCTATTGTTGCGTACTGTCCCGATAACATTTGTTTTATAATTTTAAAAAGAGGTTGGGGGTGGAGTACCAGTTATCAAGAAATAAAGTATATCCCTTATTCAGTATGGATTTCGACAAGTCCATGACAACATTCTCTGACGCACTAGAATTTCGATCAATTTTGTCCTGGCCAATATATATTTTGAAATCGCAACAAAAACCGGTACTTGCCTCACATAATTTGTAAATTTTTATTCCAAATTCGCTCTTTTCGATGGATTAAATTGTTTATATGATAAACGTCCTTTATATTTCATTAAAGATTCGTTTATACTGACATATTTATCCGATGTGTAAATTTCTTTAAATTTCTCATTCCAAAGGTTGATGATAGGTCTTATCTTTCGAAGCTGGTCATTCCTGTCGGCAGTTTCATTATTGCAAAAATGTAAGACTTTCGAAATTTGTTTAAATCTTTTAAAAAGCATTACTTTTCTAAATATTGGCGTTTCTATTAGTGGTCTTTTAGACCAAGACATTTGGATATTTGGTTTTCTGACTTGAGCCATTAGAATACACAGTGCATAGTATGCCTTCATTTCATCGAAAGTAACAGGGAACCAAGTATCGTCCACTTTCCGTTTTTTCCGCTTTGTCTATTGTCTGACGTGCGAAGAGATTTGTTTCGGTATCAAATATTTTCCAAAATTTGTCATGAAATATAATAGAAAATAGTTCTAATAATCCTGGGTGTTCACTTAAATGATTTGGAACAGATGCTTTGATGCCAGGAATCTCAGAATATTTCCAAATGATTGGTGTGTTTTTCGCTTCCTGCCAAATCCATGATACACATGATTTAGATGTTGAGTTTTCCTCTTTACTATCGTCATCTATAATTAAACGTTTGGCTAAAAACGATTAAGGCAAGACCCCCGCTTCTGCGAGACATGATCATAGGCCTACGGTATGATGAAAGCTCGAGCACGTTGGGGCCGCTAATCCCGTACTGTAGGAAGAACAATCCGCCTGCAGCCCCTGAGGGGAGCTGGATACGAGTCAGCAAAAAATAAGAAGGTAGCTTTGCAAAGGCTTCTTTACAATGTCTTGTCATGTTCCCATTTCTTTGGAATACTATCCCTAGGTAGTTAAACTCTTTGACCATCTCTAGCTCTTCCCCTTTTCCATTTCCATTCCTGTTTCTGCCTTCTGCTTCTTCCTTTCCCGAATATCATTATTTTTGATTTTTTTACATTCAGTGTTAAATCCTTTTTGTCTAGATCCTTTCTAATATCTTCATTGACCTTCTGAGCTCCTCATCGCTAGTTGCCATTACAACTATATCATCCGCGTACGCTAGGGAGTAAAATCTGTACTTTCCTACCGCGACCCCTCCCCCTATTTGACTCTTGCCCAGTTCTTTTTCCATTTCCGGCTATATATTGTAAACAAAGTCGGACTGAGCGGGCAACCTTGTCTCAGTCCGATTTCTGTCCAGAACTCTTCTGATTCTTTCTTTTCTTCTCTTACTACATTCCTTGCTTCTTCGTACACTTCCTTTATCCTCTCTATTAGGCCTTTCCCTATTTTGCAGTTTGTCTCGCTTTACTGTGTCGAATGTCGCTTTCAGGTCGACAAACATTGCATGTACCTTTCCTCTCCGCTTTTGCATTTCCTTCTCTAGTACAGGATATATGCATTCTCTATCGTGCCTCTGTCTTTTCGGACACTCGCCTGCGATTCCGGCAGAATTCTCTCTGCTTCCAACTGACTTCGTAATCTCTCGTTCAGCACTGTCGCGTATATCTTATATGCGGTGCTGACTTATTCCTCTATAGTTTTCTGGTTTTGCCGGGTCTCATTTTTTGTGTCACTACTGCCTTTCTTCAATCATCTGGGAATCCTTTACACAATTTTGGCAGTATGCTCCAGCATTATCTTGTTGGAATATTTATGGTGTAACAGCAATGCGTTCTGCATATGCATAAATTTGTTTTTTTATTATTTGAAGATAACGGACGCTATTCATTGTGCCCTGAATAAATTTAATATCTGTTTTTTCTTTATATTCGACACCAGCCCAGACCATTACTCCACCTCTATGCGTTTGTTCCAGACTGTCATTGCTTTGTGGGTGGAAGCTAGTGGTTTTCACGTGCCTAATTTTGAATGCTTTTTCGAATGATTCCATCAACTTGCATACAAAATTTTGTCCTTGATCGGTTAAGATATGTTTTGGGGATGAGAATATGTAAATGTAGTGATTAATTTATTAATTTATCAATGATAGTTTGTGCTTTTTGGTTGTTCAGTGGTATAAGTAGGAGGTATTTGGTCAATTGGTCTTCGATTGAGAGGATAAATTGGTTTCCGTGTTTCGTGATAGGAAATGGTCCGATAATGTCGAGCACGATCTTGTCGTTGTCTGGCGTATTTGGTATCATGGCCTCTTCACGAGGTTTTTTTTTTTTTTTTTTTAATATATATATATATATATATATATATATATTGTGGAAAATTATGCATAAGACATCCAGCCCATGTTACTGGGTAGTGTCGGATTCCTACCGACTAAAACGGTGGCCTGCATCGTGTACTGATTTGAGGCTGCAAAACCGAAATATTCTCCGCTGCCTCTTTCCATCTGCCTTGCGGCTTCTGTTCTGTTGTTTCTTTCCTTTTCTTTGATTTATTTACGCGGTATCAGCTACCACTGCCGCACCATGTCTTCTAGTTTTCTTGGCGTTAGGTATTCCTTTTTCCATTCTTCGCATCTTTTCTTTTGTTGCCTCATCATTCGTCGGGATAATTGTAACTCAAGGGAATTACAGGTACTTCGCGATCGCTGGGCTCTCCTTTATCTCCTTTATCCTGTAGAGTTCCTCCCGCGGCGTCTAGCACTTGGTCGTCGTCATTTTTCTTGAGATATTCCTTCTCCCGACTTCTCTGTTTCGCTTCTTTTGCCTTGATTATCTCTTTGCAAAATTGCGAGACGGCAATTTCCTCACTCCTGCTTCTCGTCAGAGCGTCTATAATTGCGCTCAGCGAGATGTCTGGACCTATCGCATCTTTCAGCCTTCTTCTCTGCTGACTGAAAGACGGGCATTCTTCAACTGTGTTGAGCTGTGTCAGCGTCAGCTCCACACAGTTTACATGCCGCTGTCGTTTCGGCGCCTATTCGCCGCAGGTAGACACCGAAGCATCCGTGTCCGGTTATCACCTGCGTCGTTCTATATGTGAGTTTTCCCGTCCCATGTGTCGCCCATTGCGCCTAGTGTGGAGCGATTGCTCTAATGACCGGTCTCGCCGTTCCGCCATTCTCCAATCCCCGTATCCACGCCCTTCGTGCAGGTTGCATGGCGTTTCTGCGCATCCGCATCTTTGTAACTGTCGCCCCGTTCGCTTTTGCAGCGCGAACTTGCTCGAAGGTGTTTGCTTCAAATTTTGCCTGTATTCTGAAAGGCATCATTCCTGCGAGGGTGACAGCGACGTCATGAGATATGGTGCGGTACGCCCTGATGATGCGGGTAGCTATTATTTTTCTTTGAATCCTGCGCAGGGCTTTGTCGCTGGCGACAGTGATGTAGTTTGCCCAGATGGGCGCCCCCGTACAGGATCATTGATTTTGTCACTTCCGTGAATAGCCTTTTTGCCTTTACTCCTGGGCCGCTGACGTTTGGAAAAAGCCTTCCAAGGTGCATCGCTACACCCTCTACTTTGGGAATCAGCTGTTTGAAGTGCGCCTCGAAATTCAGGCGACTATCTAGCGTGATTCCCAGGTACAACCTGTTCTATTGTCTTTCCTTTCCAATTCCATGTCTCTTTCTTTTTCCTTCTCCCTCCTTTCCCAAATACCATCATCTTAGACTTGCTCTCATTTAGTACCAGTTCTTTCCTGTCTTAATATTTCTCCAGCCTCTTCATCATTTCTTTCATCTCTTTTTCTTCATTTGCCAGTAGGACTATGTCGTCTGCGTATGAGAGTGTCCAAAACTTCCCCCCCCCCCTCTTGTCCCTTTTTAAACTCTTCTTTTATGTTCGCTATGAAAATGCACAAGTTTTTATGAAAACAAAAAACTTGCTATGTCTGTAATTTATTGTTACTTAAACAGAACACACGCAATATTAGCTTTGAACACGGCCCATAGTGCTGCCACCGGCGCTCAGTTGTTTTGTGCAGTGCATCAACGTGGTGCCACCGGCGCTTGCCCGGTAGTTTTCGCATGGCATCAACATGGTGTCACCGGACGGCATAGTTTTAATAACTAGTTCCCTTTATTCGCACGGAAAGAGAATCAATTATTAATTGGATATTCCCAATAGGAACAGACGAAATCAATCTAGAAGAGTTCTACCGTAGTCGATTCGTTACTGGGAGAATAGAGATCTGTATTCTGTGCTGGTAAAAGTTAGGCTGCTTTATTGGGTGTCTGCCGGTTATTTATACAGAGATGGTCTACGTGACAAATTCGCGTAAAGGTGGGGTAGGTGATTCATCAGCTGGATTTGAGTCAGCAGTGAGAGAGATAAGGGAGATAAGTCTTCACACACTGTTCTGGCCGTACTTCAATTGAGGTTGGTGATTTCTGTAACGAAAGTACATTATCGTTTAGTTTTAAGTTTTGATTGTCAATTGAAAACCTGTATTTCTTTAGAAATGGTAAGCCAATTATGCCTTCCTCAATTAACGGGAAATCATTTGGAATTATTAACACGTTGAATGCCACGAGGGTCACCGGTGACCGGCACTCAACTTGGCAGTGGCGCCACGGGGGCCACCGGTGACTGGCGCGCCCAGATTGATAGAAATATATATAATTTAAACAAATGTCAATATTTAGAAATTTTTATTATTACCATCGTTAACGCAGTGGTGTGAAGAAATGATTGCAGTATAAAACATCTAAAAATAGTTTTATTTATACATGAAATATAGATTTATTATGCGCACACAATACGATGTGTCGTATTGAAGCATTCCAAACAAAGAAAGTGAACCAGCACAATCTTCACAATATGTCACGACTTTTTTACTACAGTTTTTTGCAATTATCCTTCCTAGCTTCTTTGAATTATTTTGATAACACATTTTGCAAAATCGTCGCACCGTTCGAGCTTTTCCCGGCATTGCTTTTAATTCATGACGTGGTTTTCTCAGCGAGCTTTTACGTGGAGAAATGCAAACCTCAACTTCATGATCACGACATTTTGTTAAATACATTGCGACTTTCATTCTGAAATCGGGAATTTGAATATTTTTGCGTGTTACCTGCTTGAATAATACCATTGCATTTACCATACATGTATTCAATAACAGTTCTATTGCTAATTTTTTTATACCACTTTAAAGTTTTACATAGTGGTGAACTATACGCTATCATTTGGTCCGATAAATCGACTGATGATTTTCCTAGATTGTATTCCACAACCATTTTTGGTTTTTCACACGAATAGAATTTCTTATGTACAGTAGTTATTTCTGCCAAATGTTTCGTTGAAAGCATCAATACGTCTCTTATCTTTCCATTTTAATATCGGTATACCTGATTTATTTTCGCGAGCAATGAGTTCTCCACGTTTTAGTTTTTTGGAGATTTAGTTTTTTTTTCTACTAAATTTCCTCTTCGATTTTTTCTTAGGGTACCCACTAAATATGTGTTTTTTGTGATTAATTTTTCCGCCAGATCAACACTCGTATACCAATTGTCTGTGCAGACAGCATGGCCTTTACCCAATATATCTTTGCAGAGAGACATTGCAATCTCGGACTATAAGTTTCCTGCTGTTTTATCTCTATTTTTTTTTCCGTGTATATTTTAAAAGAATAAGTGTATCCTGCACTATCGCATAATTTAAAAACTTTAATTCCTTATCGATGCCGTTTTTGTTTCAAATATTGTCGAAATATGCGGCCGTGGGATGGTTGAAATCGTTGATTGTGGAGTATTGATTGGTTGTTGCGGAGTAAATCGAGCGGGTTGATTGGCTAAGGTACGTTACGTGTCATCGGTTTTAATTTTCGTGACCATATCTCGATCTCCATTGCTTCCTGTTGGGCATTGGTCAAGCTTTTCGGCTTCATTGTTGTAACGTACTGTGGTTACGTACATTGGTTAAGTTCTTTCGCTGTTCGATGCGGTCGTCTTCCATTATTTTAATGGAGTGTAATAAGTTTTGGAGGGCTTTTCCTTGTCTTCTGTGTTTCTTCTTGTCTTCTCAGTTGTATAGTAATTATTTCCATGTTATTCACTATATTTCGCACGAGTTCAGGCTCGCTATTTTTTGATGTAGCTATATTTTATAAAGATTTTACCTTAGTAGATTCCCGAGTGGTTCGTAGATCCGTGTGGGGCTGGCTCTCGTAGTTCTAAATGCTGAAATCTCGTAGGTATTTCAGCGTTCCTTGAGGGTAGCACAAATGGATCCTGGCAGGATCGCCAAGAATGTGACGGGGAATCTTTCTTTATCTTGAAAATGAAGTAGCTATTTACGTGTGTCTTAACGCAATTCATAGCGCTTCACAAATTTATGACCGAACAAGATTTATCTTTTGGGGATGTTTGCGGGTGTTATTTATTTATTTATTTTTTTCATTTAGTCATCTACTTTCTGCAGCTCGAGCGTCAACTCATTGCTGCTTGTGTCTTCTTCCTGAAGATCTTTCTTCCCTTTCATGACCATTATGGTTTCCTCTTTTATAGTTCTCTCTTCTATATGTTCTCATTTCACTTTCCTACTTAGTTTTTAGGGTCTCTTAGCCGTCTGAATCATGTTCAGACGTTGCCCGTCCCTGCCACGTGGAGGCGGACCCTCTACTTTCTCTTCTCACTCTTCCTGCCCTTATCTTGAATATTTTTTGTTTTGCTAGCTAATTGAATCTCGCTAGCCTTCTTTCACTTGAGACTAGTCCCATTCTTGAGATTTTGTAAGCCTCAATTGGGAACCGGACTCTCTCGTATTTACGACAATTGAATATCATATCCTCTGGTGTTTCTTCCGATTCTCCGCACATAGGGCATATTGCTCGAATCGGCTAGCCTCCTTCTGCACAAGGTGCTGTAGGTCCGTAGCCGGTTATTAGGTATGTTAGGTACCGGTTTGGTTTGAACCAGACTCTATTGTTGTGTGCAAATGAAACGTCTCGTAAATATTTGAACGTTTCTCTGCCATGATCCTCTGTCTCCCATTGAGCCTGCCACTTACTGGTTATAAATATTTGTATCTTTTCTATTTCATTTTTCAGCGTCTGTTTGGATTGTTCTATTTCACTTTCCCGGTACTCGTAAGAGTCCCAGGTTGTGGTCAAATTTCTTTTCACTCTCTTCAGGAGTGCTTCTTCCACAATTTCCAGGTTTATTGGTTTTGTACCGACTATAACTTGCATTGCCGCAGTTGATGTTGTTCGGCATGCTCTGGAAACCAGCAATAGCAGAGATCTCTGCAGAGCCAGAAGATGTCTTTTCTTTCGTTCTGTTCGCTACATCGTACCACAGCAAAGAGCCATACTTGATTATTGGGAGCGCTACCGCCCCGTAGAGTGTTTTCAAGACATTTAGTTTGATTCCCTATTTCTCCGCTGCAATTCTTTTTATCATCATTACAAAATTGCGTCACTTTTGATCGTAGGTATTTCGCATGTGCAACAAAGGTGAGCCTTCGGTCAACCGTGACTCCTAGGTATTTGTACTGTTTCACATACTTTATGTTCTGATGATTCAGCCTAATTATAAGCATTCTGTTTTCATTCATGCTTTCTTTGACCATCATAGCGACAGTCTTAGAAGCTGATATTTTCAGTCTATGGTGCATGCACCATTTGTTAAGTATTTGTATCACTTTCCGTGAGGAAGTCTCCAGGGCTAACCTTGAGACACCCCCCCCCCCCTCATCACACACGCAAGATCGTCAGCGTACGCAATTGTCTCGACGCAATCTTTCGACAGTTCCCGTTGCATATCATTGAACAGTGCATCCATGCACCACCCCCCTGCAGCCGGGCCAATTATGGATCCTTGGGGACATCCTCTTTGCATTTTCCTACTATACGTCTTTGACATGCACTCTATCGTCACCTTTCGGTGTTTGAAGTAACTCTTTACGACGTTGATGATGCGCGAGCTGCATTTGGCCTCCACTAGTCTCTCCAAGACAGCGGGCCACCAGAGGTTGTCAAAGGCACCCTCTATGTCGACAAAAAGCACAATAATGTACCTCCTGTTGTCGCTGTTCCTTACAGCTCTTCTGAGTTTTATAAATGCATCTGTTTAAAAGAAAAGGTTAAGGGAAACAGAGGGAAACATTCGACACAGACGAATAGCTTTTAACAAATGAGTATATTTCCTGACCACGCTCTGCACAACCAAACTGCTCGCGATGTTGAAGCGTCGTGTAGGATCTGAGCGCCACTTAGTTGTGAAGGCTGGAACGCTTGCCGCTCACGCAGCTCACACAGGCGTTGTTGACGAAGACAGCTGTTCACACCGGTACCGTTGACGAAGACAGCAGCTCAAGCAGATACCGTTAATGAAGACAGCAACTCACGCAGGTATCGTTAACGAAGACAGCAGCTCACGCAGGTCATCGATGCCGTCGCTGGGAAGACAGCAGCTTACACAGGTCACTGATGCCGTCGCTGAGAAGACAGCAGCTCACGCAAGTTACACTAAAAATCGCTAAAAGAAATGTGATCGCACGGAGTAGCCTTTAGACTCCCGATTGGGAGAGTTAGCGTGGTTTTTGACTTCAAAGAAGAAGTCCCGTGAGTAGTGCTAGGCACGCATAGAATGACTTCACTGAGGAAGACCCATGAGTGGTGCTAGGCACGCAGAGAATGACTTAACTGAGGAAATCCCTTGAGTGGTGCTAGGCACGCATAAAATGACTTCGCTGAGGAAGTTCCGTTAGTGGTGCTAGACACGCATAGAATGACTTCACTGAGGAAGTTCCGTTAGTGGTGCTAGGCACGCATAGAATGACTTCACTGAGGAAGTTCCGTGAGTGGTGCTAGGCACGCAGAGAATGACTTAACTGAGGAAATCCCTTGAGTGGTGCTAGGCACGCATAGAATGACTTCGCTGAGGAAATTCCGTTAGTGGTGCTAGACACGCATAGAATGACTTCACTGAGGAAGTTCCGTTAGTGGTGCTAGGCACGCATAGAATGACTTCACTGAGGAAGTTCCGTGAGTGGTGCTAGGCACGCATAGAATGACTTCATTGAGGAAGTTCCGTGAGTGGTGCATGGAGCGCTCGTCGTCAGGCTTCACTGTTAGCAGTCTATATTCGTGCTGGGCACGTTGATTGTCTTGATTTTTGGAGAAGGACGCTGCAGTACTTTGTACGTAGGCAAAAAGGAATTCTGCTCAGAGAATTTCTTCTCCGTTGCTGAGTCAAGTTCTCGCCTAAAACTCAGAGACAAAGCGTTATTTGTTGAAGTGTGCTCGATGTTTGACCGTGGTCACACACAAGAGAACTTGCACTGCACAGATAAAAACTGACACTACGTTGCCGAAGTGATCTCGAAGGTTGTTCAGAACTGGACGATGCTCGGGCTTGTGCCCCTTCTTTCAAACTTGGGACTCAAGGCGACAGTCTGACGGCGCGATGCGTTTATGTACAGGCCTGCCGGAGACGTGCCTTATCTCGATGCGAGCGATTCGTTTCGGACGACAAAGTCCAGACACCAGGAATGTAATCTCGCATGAGGCTCTAATATATGACGCTCCAAATGTCGAGGAATACCTAGAATTGGTTCTGTGAAGACTGCTTTCTGTTATTGTTAGCATTGAGAGAAGTTTAGAATAAGTCGTTATCACGAAAGAATTTTTGTTTTTTCCCAGGCCAAGCGACTGGGGTTCTAAGAATTCCACTTGGAACATCTACTGCTTTAGAAATCAAAAAAGTGAAAGCGTGAGGGCGAAAGTTTGCTCTTCCATTGCCTCTACTTTTCAAACAGCATCATCAACGCCTTTTCCTTTCCTGAACCCGAATTGGTTCAGGCTTTCAAGCCCTTGCTCTTTGTATGTACTCTGCAGCCTTTCAACAATTATTTTTTCATATATTTTTCCGACTACGGACAGAAGTGCAATCGGCCTATACGAGCTCAAAAGAGTCCTGTCCCTCTTTTCGTCCTTTGGCACCATCCTCAGTCTCCATTCCTTCCATGGCTTAGGAAAGCACTGTTGCTCAAAGCAATTATTAAACATGTATGAAACGGGTACTGGTTTCGCCCTCCATAGTTCCTTGACAATTTCGATTTTGAAATTATTCAATATAATTATTAAATATTTCAGGCCCAGGAGCTTTGTTGTTTTTAACTTTATTTATAATCATGTCGATTTCCTCGTATGTCATTGTGTTCTTCATATTTGCGTTCCTATAATTTCTCAGTCTTTGATTCGCAATCGTGCCTTCCTCGCCGTTGATCAGACGCTCTATTTGACAAAGAAAACTTTCTACGGGCACTGAGTACTGACAGTACACATTAATAACTACGAACTCGAGGTCGCCAGCTATGACTCTGAAGCACATAACGTGCTCATCCTTATCTCCGACGTTAAGCAGAACTTCTACCCTCTCTCGATTTACCACAGCAGCTACCCACGGCTTTTTGGAGTTCAGCGGTTCGAGTTTAACCAAGTTTGGGGAGTTGCATCCCCTAACTTTTCCTTTATGGCAAAAGGGTTCCTGCAGACATAAAATGTCCTTTTTCTTTTGCTATAATTTCCAAATTCGCGGCTGCTGCTGCGGATCTCTGCGCATTTATCTGTCCTATTCGGATAGCCATTTAATGTGACTCTTATAGATCTCAACATGTCGCTTGAACTCAGGGCACTCCCTGTTGTGCACCTCGTGCTTCACCTCCTTACGTTTGGCCCTTATGCAGTTTATGCATTCGGGCTCGTTCTTCTTTGGGCAGTTCTTCCTTCTGCAGATGTTTTTTACTGCCACACCGGTTACAAAGCTGGCCTTGAGCACTACAGGCTTTCGCCATGTGCCCGCAGCCGTGGCACTTGTAACATTCTCATATTCCTTGATCGCCACATAAGAAAGGCTCTTCCTTTATCTAAAAGCGCTTTGTAATGCTTGGCGGGTAGCTGTACTATCCAGTTTACCCGCCTCTCATTCTTCGTTCTGATACTATGGTAAATTTAATGTCGCCCTTTACCCCCCCCCCCCCAATATCGGAATCAGAGCCGAAATCGAGGTTCTTTTTAACAAGATCCTCTTTCAGCTTCTCCGCTTTGTAGTCTTTTTCCACATTGTAAACAATAATCGACGGATCGATCTTCTTGGGCCGCTCAACGACGAACCCAAGCTTGTCCAGGTCGCAAGACTTTATGGCTTCAACGTCATCCTGTCCCATGATTTCCACCACAAGGCCTTGCTTCCTCATCTGCCTGACGTTTCGGACCTTTAGGTTCTTTCGAACCTTGTCCAGACCTTTCAAGACGTCAGCTTTTATTTCCTCATTATTCCTTTTGTCCTCCTTCTTTGGTTTAATGAGGACAACTTCATATTTTTCTTTTGGTACGTAATTCTTTCTTCTGGGCTCCGTTGTTCCGGGCCCAGCGGCACGCATTCTATGTGGGCTCATGGCTGCCGCATACGTGGAAACCACAGGTTGTGGTTTGCCAACGTTCTTAATCGTCTCCTTTAGTACCTTATTTTCCACCAAGGCACTTTGGAGGCGAGCTTCCATAGACGCCCACTTCTCCAAAATGAACTTGATGGCTGGCCTATTAATTTTATTTGACTCATTAAATAGAAATTTTTCCAGCTCCCTTCGGCACTCCGTTACGGCCTCCAAGGAGGCAACGTCGTTAGCGCCATTTCCTTTCTCGACTGCTCCATCCAGTCTTTTGCTCTTTTCTTTACTCGCATTAGGTTTGTTTGTCTGCGAGTCGTCAGGGGTAGGCGAGCGGGACGAGCTAGCCCTGCTTCGCTCTTTGATGGGTGTTAACATCACTCTCGGCTCATTTTCTATTGCCGTAGCAATCTCCTCCACATCATTTTCATTTGCTCTTTGTTTTATCTTAGGTTTTTTTGTTTGTTTTTGTTTTGGATTCCATAATTGGTCCCACGAGTGTGGCGGGAAAAAAGGTCGACCCAGGCAGAGCCCCCATTACCTGGGCAAGGCTAAATACAACCGGAGATCGCCAGGTGTCCGGAGGTTGGCCACTAAGGGCTGATGCACCCACCAGCCCACTTCCCTGTGCAACTGAGAGAGAAGTGCCTACTTGCCGCGGTCCCCAGCTTTCGGTTAAGGATTTCTTTTATAAAGGTTATCACCCTCGCGGACCAGCCGATTAAGGCAAGACCTCCGCTCCTGTGAAACATGACCACAGGCTTACGTATGAAGAAAGCTCAGCCGTCAATCCTGTACTGTAGGAGGCATAATCCGCCTGCAGCCCCTGAGGGGGGTGCGGGTGTTATTGCAGGATAATGATCGTAAGGCTCGAATTCTCTATTAACACTTTTATTTGCTAAGTTACAAGAGACGAGGAGAATATTTCTGTTCGCGGCGTATAGCACTTTCTATCGTACTCGATGACGGCCCGAATTTCTCTCTTATTCGTTTCGTATGTTCGAATTTTTCTGTCTTTTCGAAACTTTTTCTCCCCGAGGAAAACTCGGTCCCCGTCTCGGACATCCCTAATTGGCTAAACCGTTTTTGCGTTTTGTTTGCAATTAAGTTGTCACGAAATTGCGCCGCCTACTCCTTGCGTTCGAGACGCATTTTTTCTGAGAGTGGGGCTGCAATTTCGCGGGGACCAATTTCCCCGAATTGTGGCGGTGTAGCAGGGTTTCCTCTGGGCCTCACTCACTTTCTTCAAGTGTTTTCCAGATGTTGATCTAGGTGGCCCTTAGGAATCCAAGAGTTTACGACACTTCGCAGAAATGCTATTGAGGCTGTATTTCTAAAACTATAAGTGCGGACATCCGGTCTTACGCACTGCAAAACTGACTTTGGCTTTTTCAATAGCGTCGGCTCCACGTGAGTCGTAAATTCTTCTAACTTTTCTGGTTGAGAACGTCTTTTCTCCGACATCTGCTAGCCGCTACAATCTTATTATGTATAATAAGGATTTGAGAATAACGAGCCATATGCTGCGGTTGAAGTCGGACTGAACTTTCTTTATTAGATTTGTTGGGTAGTTATACAGAGTTTAAGCATGGTCTACGTGACAAATTTTACAAGAGTTGGGATAGGTGATTCAGTAGACGTATGCGTGTCAGCGAAAGATAGGAAGATAGCTATGCAAAGGCGTCTTCACACAATCGTGGTCAAGGATCGTATACAAAATCTTCAGTCGACTTAGTGGAAAAGAATGCTCAGCATATCTTTTTTACATTTTTGATTATCATGATCAAGGGGAAAGGAGTATAAATGACCAACTACTGAATTTTGTCCTAACTATTTGCAGGTTATTTTTAAGAGGACTATTACTGATTCAGTGTCAGCACTGAGCCAATATCAGGTCAGGTTAATCATCACAAAGCCATTTTGCATACAGCATTTGTAATTAAATTTTCTTTCAACATATTTAAAAACTTGTTTTTGTCTAAAAGTCTATCAATAAAAATAAATTTTCCTACCTCAGCAGTAGAGATACAGCCCATCAACGCTCCATTTCTATGTTTCACAGTTAAAGATTGTTTCTTTCAAATTGTTTATTTGCTTTTCGCCATATCTGTTTTCTGTCTATTATATCCAGAAATCTCAAACTTTCGTTTGTCAGCAAAAATCACATCATCCCACCATATTTTTTTTTTAGAAACAAATTCCAAATGTTAATCGTTTCTTTCTATTAATTTCATTTATGAAAGGCTTCTTCCGAGCTATCATCTCTCATAATAGCCTTCTTCATATAGTATATGATGTGAGTGGATCATAGGATGAAATAATACTAAAATATATATTTGAACAAATACAAGTTAGTTTATAACGCTGACACTCTTTTTATATCATTACACCATGGTTTCTTCTCCACGACCGACCTTCGGTCACAGTCTTAAAATACAACACACCAGATACGACACATATACATATCATACATTCACACATATAAAGCCAACACATATAAAGCCGCACCGCATCTTCTGCTTTACTTGACGTTGTTGTTCATTTTTCGATACTTCACTTCTTTCCTTATGTTGCCTCAACGTTCATCGTTATACTGTAACTCATCTGAGTTACGGGTACTGCGCGATTTCTGGGCTCTTCTTTATTCTGGGACTCTGGATCTCCTCTCTCGGCGTCTCGGACTAGGTCGTTGTCGCCGCCTTTCTTGGCTTGCGGGGTATTCCCTCTCCCGGCTTCTCTGTGTCGCTTCTTTTGCCTTGATTGTCTCTTCGCAAAATTGCGAGACGGCAATTTCCTCACTCCTGCTTCTCGTCAGTGCGCCTATGATCGCGTTCAGCGAGATGTCTGGACCTATCGCATCTTTCAACCTTCTTCTCTGCTGACTGAAAGACGGGCATTCTTCAACTGTGTGTTGAGCTGTGTCAGCGTCAGCTCCACACAGTTTACATGCCGCTGTCGTTTCGGCGCTTATTTGCCGCAGGTAGACACCGAAGCATCCGTGTCCGGTTATCACCTGCGTCGTTCTATATGTGAGTTTTCCCGTCCCATGTGTTGCCCATTGCTCCCAGTATGGAGCGATTGCTCTAATGACCGGTCTTGCCGTTCCGCTATTCTCCAATCCCTGTATCTATGCCCTTCGTGCAAGTTGCATGGCCTTTCTGCGCTTCCGCATCTTGTCCGCCTTTGTAAATGTTGCCCCGCTCGCTTTTGCAGCGCGAACTTGCTCGAAGGTGTCTGCTTCGACTTTTTGCCTGTATTCTGAATGGCATCATTCCTGCGAGGGTGACAGCGAACCTATCTCGGGCTCATGTTTTTCGTATAATTTTACATTTCGTATAATTTTATATTTCTCGCGTGAGTCACGTGATATTTCTATCGTCAATTCAATTTTCTTTACTGTATGCTCGTATTATATCTGTGACGGTACTCTTACTTATACCGGAAAATTTGTTTGTTTTTCTTGATATTAAAATAAAAACAAATTAAGGGGAAAAATTTGTACTTTATTGAG
Organism: Frieseomelitta varia; assembly: GCF_011392965.1. NCBI lineage: Eukaryota > Metazoa > Arthropoda > Insecta > Hymenoptera > Apidae > Frieseomelitta > Frieseomelitta varia. The sequence continues at coordinate 14,915 of NW_025110514.1, read as the reverse complement.
TAATATAGTTTCCATCATGATCTATAACACTCTGTCATTTATAAGAAAGAGTAAATATTCCCGTTTTATAAAATTCCTGATTTTTTGAAGAATTTTAGTTCACATCTTTAAGGGTCTTGTTTCTTAAAAAATGTTTCACTGACCGAAATAGGTGTTGGTCAAAGAATGTAATGTCTGGTGAGCAGGGATGGTGTGGTAGAACTTCTCGACCAAGCTCGAAAATTTTTTCACGTGTCTTTCTAGCTGCATGAAGTCGTGCGTTGTCACGTTGAAGAATAATTTTTCCTCTATTCACAGTTTCTGGTCATTTTCTGATTAAGTTCTGATTCGAGCGATCCACTTGTTCACAATAAACATCAGAATTAATAGTTTCCCCCGGATTTAACACTTTGTAATAAATGATTCCTTTATAATCCCATTAAACACAAAGCAATATCTTTCAAACCGCCAAACTGGGTTTAGGAGTTGGTTTAGCTTTCTGATTTAGTGACATCTATTGTTTATTACGCATTTTGTTATCACACGGGATCCATTTTTTGTCGCCAGTAATAATTCGTTTTAAAAAAGAGTCAGTAGAGAAAATTTCATCTCGCGCGGAGATCGTCCAGGAAACGTTGGATAGAACTATGCGAAGTCTTGTCGATTCGAACGCCCGTAGGATTCTTATTAAGATTCGAAATTACATTCAATTCAGGAACTTTGAGTAAATGTTGTATTACTAGAAACTTATCTACTACGAACTGTTCACAACAAAGAAAAAATGTTAACTTACGACAGTTCTTGTCTATAGTTTTAATTTGTCACGAAAACAAATCGTAGTTTAATATTAACTTGTCACCAAATTCTTCCATATGCTCATTCATCTTTTTTCTGCACCGGCGGTAATCTACGCGGGGACTGACACGGATGTGTCGTTTCTCGACATTATTTCATTTATGCGTAACATATTTAACTGTGGCATACTTCCGTGTAATTTTAACAATATTTCGTAGTAAATTTCTTTTCACGCTTCTTCTAATTTCTTCCATAAGTCTTTTTTTTGGTTTTGGACACATTTCTGAAAGCTTCTGTCTAATTCATCCCAAAATACATCGATTCGATTTTTTAAACATATATACATATTTTTGATGTATTTTGAAATATTTATTCAGACCATATACGTTAAATATCAGTTTTGTTTTAAGTATTATTATGAAATAGAGTAAATAGAGTACATATAACAAGATTGTATAATAAAATTAATTCGGAAAAGTATATCTGTGTTCTAGTAACTGTTTAGATCAAAATAAGCAAGTGTCCGGTTAGTAGCTAGTTCAATTTTATTTCTTTTTTTCATTTTTATTATGATTATTATAACAATAGGAGGGTAGGAAATAAAAACACTTTTTGCTACTTTTATTACCTATAAATAATATTATTAATTTTCGTTGCATCTAATACATATCATTAGATTCTATTTATGGTTGCTACAATCAAAATTGTGACAATTGCTACATTTAGCGCTATATTTATTGTCATTGTCTATGCAAATAAAATATTTCGATCGTTTTAAGTTTTCAGATTTTTGAATTTCTTTTTTTATTGTCGTCCCTGTAGATTCTATAGCATTTATAACATTTTTATGAAATTGATTTGACCAGAAATAATTTTTTGCATTTTTCTATATTCGCATTGTGACGAGACAATTTTATTCACTTCACAAAATATGTGATGAGACTATTTTATCCACTTAACGATAACTAATAACCAGTTTTCCTCATTTGCAACGAATAAAGAGAATCAGTTATTAATTGGAATATTCCCAATAAGAACGACTGAATATATCTAAGAGAATTCTACCGTAATAGCCGTCGATTCGTGACTGGGAGAATAAAGAGATCTGTATTATGTGCTGATAAAAGTTAGACTTCTTTATTGAGTGTCTGCCGGAGGGTTTGGGTATGGTCTACGTGACAAATACGCGTAAAGATGGAGTAGGTGATTCATTAGTTTGGGTTTGAGTCAGTAGTAAGAGAAATAAGGAGTCGTCTTCACAGCATCAACTAATATGCGTGATAAATTTTTCAAAAGAATATTTCTTGTTTTTATGGAATTATTACTTTCCCATCCAGGATTTTTCGTGATTCATACGATGAACGCATTGTATGCCGCTATATCTAAGTAATGCAAGAATAATAGTGGTAGTGGCCAGCGTCTTGTACATCGTCTTGACGTATATTCTCTTAATATTTTATCGAGTGCATCGACCCCACTGTATTATTATAAAATTGTATAATCTCTGGCTTGAAATTTTATTTGGGTCCCAAGTTCGTGCGGGTTTTGACGCATAAATAAAGAGTAATTTTTTATATAAAGAAATATTTTTATTCAATTATATATTCTCCATTGTTTTTTATAATACTTTCCCACCTTTTGGGCAAATTCATTGTTTAAAAGGTATAGAGTGAAGAAAACAGAAGGATTGACACAGACGAATAGATGTTAATAAATGATTATATTTCTATGCTATGTACAATCTAGCTGCTCACGAGAGTGAGCGTCGCTCTATACCGATTGTAGTGTAAGCACCACGTCGTCGCGAAGGCTACAACTGGTGATGAACGTTGTCCTCTGCCGCTTTTCTCGGCGCGAGGGCTGGGCACGTCTTCGTACAATCCATTGCCGATGTGCTTGAGGTGAAGGCAGCTCACACAGCTCACATTGTTTACACAGCTGATGTCGTCGATGAGAAGACAGCAGCTCACACAGCTGATATCGATGAGAAGACAGCAGCTCACACAGCTGATATCGATGAGAAGACAGCAGCTCACACAATTCACACTGCTTACACAGTAAAAAGGAAATGTGATTTCACTGGACAAGCTCTGAGCTCCCAAATGGGAGGGCGATCGAATGCTCTTTGACTTTTACAAGGGGAAGTCCCTTGGTCGTGCTAGGCACGCTTATAGTCTGAATTCTCGAATTCCCGAATTTACTTCCAGTACCGGCTAAATTTTCACTATGCATTGTGTTGTGCTTATTCCTTTTGTTTTAAAGTAATGGAATTTTATTGATATTTATACTTTATTTTGTATTTGTTTTATACAATTTATTGCCTTTTTAACTTACATTCATGAAATAAATTCAAGGTAACAGTAATTAAATTTTTTAATATTTATTTAGAGTGTGGTATCTCTCGTAACAGTCTCCCTTATGTAACGGAATATTACAAAATTTACATACGAAACATGTTCGACTTCTTATATTTTTCGATGCACATACTCTACATTGTTTTTGGGGTTTTTTGCTTTTACCACTTGTCACTATTCTTATAAGTTTGTGCTTCTTTATGCATGATAATCTTTCTGGATGATCTGATTTTGGTGCTCTTCTTGTAGGCTCTGAAGTATTTAGGTTGTTATTTGAGTCTGTTTCGTCACTTTGAGAATCAGTTGATGATACATCAGATATCCACGAAAGTGCCGCTTTGTGTAAGAATTTCTTGTATGTCATTTTCTTTCCGTTCAATGTTGTGTACGTTTTAAATGAATTAAAAAGCGCACAATTGATTAAAAACATTACAACTCGTTTGGTCCACTTCTTAGTTTTTCTAAAAATGGAGTAGTACGACAGATATTGATGTGCGCGATCTACTCCCTTCATATACTTGTTGTAACTAATTATCGACTCAGGCTTTTGAATTGATATATGTGATTTTCTATTTACACTTCCGGATTCCATTATTCGCGCCGAATGTATCGTCGATATCATGTTTACATTTCGTTTACCGTTATTTCATATTTGTAACAGAATATCGTTTTTTCTACGAAATGTAGCTTGACCATTTGAAAGGGTTATGTTTTGAAGACATTGTGGAAGACCTCTATTTTTCCGAATGGTCCCACATACCCGTACTTTGTTTTGCAGGAGTACTTCAGCCATATGGACACTGTTATAATAATTGTCCTGATAAATGTGATGCCAAAGATTTTTATACGGATCAATAACTTCTAGAATAGTGTTTTCCAATTTCATTCCTTGGCAAGCATACACTTGAAAATTACAAATGTATCCCGTGTGTGTTTCACAGACTGCTCTCACAAGTATGCCGTACTTTACAATTTTCGCAGGATTGTAGGTTCTGAATGATAGTCTTCCTCGCCACGGAATAATACATTCATCTAATGATAATTGTTGACAAGGTTTATATATATCAACAAACCTTTTCTTTAAATAATTTATAACTGGCTGAACTTTTACAAGTCTGTTTGAATTTGGATATATCTTCATTATTACAAAAGTGCCAGCTCTGCAATATCTGCATAAATCTACTTCTGCTCATTACTTTTGAAAAAAACGGAGTTTCGATGCTTTGCTCAGTCGACCAATAATCATGAAGTCTCTCTTTTTTTACTTGTCCCATTAGAACAATTAGACCTAAAAATCGTTTCATTTCTGGAAACGTAATATCCACCTATTTTTTCGTCTTTGGGATATTTTTATATTTATTGGTTACTTGATAGTGATATCTATTCGATTCTTTAACCAAAAATTCCAAAAGGTCATCTCCAATAAATAAATTCACAATGTCCCTTACACTTGCCTCAGATTTTGGTAAAATTTTTATGCCTGGGCTGCCTTCGAAAGGTTCCAAAATAATTGATTTGTCATTTGTTGACCATGTATCGATGTTTACTTCAGCGGTGTCATCATTATCTTCTGAATCGCTATATTGCAGTGGCAATAATTTTCGCGGCTTCCGAATGTTGATAGAAGAATCACTGCTATCATCATCACTGCTATCATCATCACTGTTATCACCATCACTGTCTCTTTCTGAATAACTGCTATAGTCTGACAAAGCATCTAAGCAAAACTCTTCATCTGCACGTTCTTTATCCATTAGAAACGGTAAAAAACTATTATAATTGATAAAAAATTGGAGAGGTCAGTATAAAGCTGCAAATAATTAACGACGTTGGCGCTGCGAAATTATAAAAAGAGCAACCCACTGACAAAAACCGTCGATAACTAAAAGCCGATTAATAGGCTACCGGTTAATAAGCGCTGGCAATCGAAAAGCCGATAAATAGGCTACCGGTCGATAAAATGTTAAGTTTTCGGGGATGTTTGCTGGATAGTGCGAGGTGAACGATTGGTAGACTCACGTTTATTTACAATGTTACACGAAATGGCGCATTCGTAAGACGCGGCGTATCGTGGAGTTTTTTATCCGTCACTCTTGACTGCCCGAATTCTTCTCTCTTTTTCCGCAGCTTCTTCACTCCGAGGAAAATTCGGTCCCCGTCTCGGACATCCCTAACTGGCTGAATCGTTTTCGAGTTTTAGCCAATTAGGTTGCCACGAAATTGCGCCGCCTACTCCTTGCGTTCGCGACGCATTTTCTCTGAGAGTGGGGCTGCAATTTCGTCGGGACCGATTTCCCTGAATTGTGGCGGTGTACCAGGGTTTACCCTGGGCCTCACTCACGTTCTTCAAGTGTTTTCCAGATGTTGATCTAGGTGGCCCTTCGGAATCAAAGAGTTTACGACGCTTCGCAGAAATGCTATTGAGGCTGTATTTATAAAACTATAAGCGCGGACATTCGATCTAACGCACTACAAAACTGTCTTCCGCCTCTTCAATTCAATAGCGTCGCCGCCACGTGAGTCGTAAATTCTTCTTTTCTGTCTGAGAAAACGTCTTTTCTCCGACATCTGCTAGCCGCTACATCACCCCTTTGCCAGTGTCCACGCTATTATTCTAAGCTTAATACTACTATTTACAATTATTTACAAAAAAATTTTACATTGCGTTCACCAGCGTACCTGAAGGCGGTCTGGGAACCTGACTCGACGGCCTGATCGTGTATACACTTGCGTTTGTGTATTCTAGATCGCGGGTTCGCGCGTCGTTGTTATTTTCATCTAGTACGTAGGCAGGTTTGAGGCGGTCGATAGACACGTGTGTGTCTCTTCCTCTTACCCTGACTACATATGTTTTTTAGTTACGGGAGACAACCGGGAACGGGCCTTTGTACGGGTTTTGCAGCGGGGGTTTTATTTGGTCGACTCTTATAAACACGTAAGACGCCGTGTTGAGATCTTTAAATTGGAAGGTTTTTCGCGTTCCATGGCGTGACTCTTCCGCAAGTCAGATATTATTGAATGTTTGTCTCAGCTGCTTAACCATGTCGGCCGGTTCCATGTTGTTCCTGTCGTTCGTTTTGCTCTCCACGAAGAAATCGGCCGGTAGACGTATCGTTTGACCGTAAATGAAACCTGATTCTGCGGAGGATGCGTGCAGATCTTCGCGATACGCTGCTCTTATGCCAAGGAAGACTGTTGGGAGGATTTCTGTCCAACGATCGTTGGTGTGACACTTGATTGCGGCTTTTAATTGACGGTGGAACCGTTCTATCATGCCGTTCGCAGCTGGGTGGTATGCCGTCGTTCGCAAATGTTGCGTCCCGAGCATTGCGCTGATTTGATTGAATAATCTCGATTCAAATTGTCTGCCTTGGTTGGTGGTGACGCGAATCGGGATATCCAACTTTCAATGAAACAACTTTTCGCAACTGTTTCCGCTTCGATGTTAGCGATCGGAAAGCCTTCGGGCCAGCGCGTGTATCTGTCTACGCAAGCGAGGCAGTATCTTTCCCCTTCTGAACTTGGTAGCGGGCCCACTAGGTCGATATACACATGTTCGAAGCTAGTGGACGGCGGCAAAAAGTTTGCTGTGAGACTTACTACGTGCCTGCTAACTTTAAGCTCGCTGACATTGTACAGCTTCTATTTCCTACTGTGGCCATTTCCTACAGTCGCGGTCGATCGACGGCCAGACGAAACGTTGTTTAATCAGCCTGACTGTCGTTTGTATTCCCGGGTGTGCTATACCATGCACTGAATCGAATGCTTGTCTGCGATATGCAGGTGTTACGAACGGCCTGTATGCGTCAGTTGATATGTCGCAGTACACGGCGGTATCGCAGCCTATCGATTTGATCATTTTTAATTGCAGCGAAGTGCCAGACGCGGTGAGCAGTTGTTTTAATTCCTCGTCTGAATTTTGTGACTGGGCTAGACGTTCGTAGTCTAGTGCCACGGTCACTGCTTCTACTCTAGAATGTGCGTCTGCCACCTCGTTATCTTTTCCGCTGACTTGTCTGATATCGGTTGTGAATTGACTAGTAAAATCAAGATATCGGAACTGTCGTGACTTTTTTCTGGTTTCTGTTTGAATGCGTATACTAACGGTTTGTGGTTTACACAGCAAACGATCGTCCTTCCGCCGCGTGCCGAAACTGTTTAATCGCGGAATAAACTGCGAGCAACTCTGTCGTAGGCGCTATACTTGCGCTGTGCTGACGACAAAAATTTCGTGAAGAAAGTTAGTGGTCGTCACGCACCTTCCTTTTGTTGTTGTAGGGTTGCTCCTAACGCAAAATCGGACGCATCCACCATAATCGCGAGATTCGCATGATTTGATGTGTTAACAACGCATCCTTCAGCGCTTTAAATGCTGTATGCGCTTCAGCGAACCATTGGATCGGAGCATTACGTTTTAATTTAAAAGCTGGTTCAGCGGAGCTTGCAGCTTCGTGGCCTTGGGTATGAATCTTCGATAGAAGTTCATCATACCTAGGAATCTACGAAGTTGTTTTACGGTGTCCGGATTAGGAAAATCTAAAATCGCTTTGACTTTTTCGGCGAGCGGTTTCGTTCCGTTTTCGTCCCGTTTTCGTCTGCCGTGTAACCGAAAAATTTTGTTTCGGTTTGCGCGAATACGCATTTAGTTGGATTGACTACTACGCCGTACAGTTGTTCCAAGTGTTCGCGTTGTTCTTTTTCGTCTCAGGAGGCAACTAGAATGTCGTCCACGTACGCGTAACAAAAGTCGAGCGGTATCGATGAACCGCTGAAAGATCTGCGCAGCATTGCTCAATCCGAATGGCATTACGGTGTATTCGTACAAATCCAAGGGTGTTGTGATCGCGGTTTTCGGTATGTCCCCACGATGGACCGGTATCTGATGATAAGCGCGTACCAGGTCCATGGTCGAGAATATTTTCTTCCCGGAGAGCATTCGCGAAAAGTCTTCGATATGTGGTATCGGATGTCGATCGGGTACCGTTCGTGAATTTAATGCGCGATAATCGCCACAGGCTCGCCATCTGTGATCCTTTTTTGGAACCATATGTAGGGCGGAAGCCCACTGGCTTTTGGATGGGCGGATGTGTCCCTGGCTCATTAACTCGCTAAATTCTGTATGCGCGATCTTATACATATCCGATACCAGTCTACGCGGTCTGCAATGCACTGGCGGACCAGGCGTCGTATTGATATAATGGACGACATCGTGCTTTACCTTACGCGGATTCGCTGTTGGTCTCGTGACGTCCGGGTACTTGGCGAGGAGCTGGTGGTACGGTGAGTCGTCCACAATGGTCCTCACTGAAGTCGGTTCTCCGTTGGCGATCTTCCCCGTTGAGGAAAGCGATGTCGTGGTGTCCAATAATCGGCGGCGTCGGAGGTCGACGAGCAGCCCGTAGTGGGTTAGGAGATCCGCTCCTACGATGGGTTTCGCCACGTCGGCGATGACGCTCGTCGAAGTCCAAGGTCAAGCCGGAAAGTCCTAATACCATAGGTGTTTATGGTAGTCCCATTTGCCGCATACATTGCTCTCTTCGGCCTTTCATACATGTACGCGATAGCACTCACGGTGTCGACTAGGAACGCCATTTTCGTCACGAGATTGGTGACGAAGAGACAGCTTGTCCTTGGCCCGTCACTATTAGCTGTATCTAGTGTCGGGACTCTCCATTTCTCGACTGGAAATTGCTCGGCGGCTGACATTTCGTGGATCTGTTGCCGAAGGTCCGATGGTACCAGCAGTGGTCCCTCGATACTGGCGATTACGACCTTCGCCGGCTTTTTGATCGTGATCTCGCTGTTTATCGTGCCGAGGTTTGGGCGAAAGTCTTGACGAGCTCGGTCATCTGATTTCGGAGCTCCTTCAGCTCCTGACGCAGCTCGAAATCCCTGGTGGTGCTCGTGATTTGCAGTACGCTCTCCTGAGTCCGCATGGTGTTCGGTTCCACGGCTTTCAGCATTGTATTGTGTATTCTATCTGCCGCGACTGCTAGTTGTTCTAACGGGATGTCCAACGCTCGTGACTGTCCGGACTACTTGTGACAATCTGTTTAACCACAAGGTCCTTAGGATATCCTCTGTCGCGGTTTCACCTGCCAACGTCCTCATGTGGCGGAGGAACTGCGACAGTGTCCGGTCACTCATTTCTTCTTGTTCGAATAGCCTTTGCAATTGATTGCTACGCGTTGCGCAGACCATCTCCGTCCTCAGCGTTTCGTAACAGTCTTTTTCGGGCGGATTGCTGATTATATCAGCGATCTCGCCCGCGTTCGTCTATATGAGCGAGCGCAAATCTACATTTTGCCTGATCCGATTTGACCTCGTTTGCCTCGAAGTGTATGTCGAATTGTTTGAACCATAGGTCAGGTTTCTCCGACTGGAATAACGGCGCATGAAATTGCGGCTCTCTCGCATGTTCCGCATCGGTAGCACGTGTAGCACTTCTTGTCGCCATATCGAGTCTTTTAGAATCGTTTACTACACTATACATCGATCACGTGGGTATCACTAATTTTGGGGATGTTTGCTGGATAGTGCGAGGTGAACGATTGGTAGACTCATATTAGTGGTTAACACGTTTATTTACAATGTTACACGAAATGGCGCGGAGTTCGTAAGACGCGGAGTTTTTTTATCAGTCACTCTTGACTGTCCGAATTCTTCTCTCTTTTTCCGCAGCTTCTTCGCTCCGAGGAAAACTCGGTCTCCGTCTCGGACATCCCTAATTGGCTGAATCGTTTTTGAGTTTTAGCCGATTAGGTTGCTACGAAATTGTGCCGCCTACTTAAATGTGCCTAACCTTGCGTGGCGCATTTTCTCTGAGAGTGGGGCTGCAATTTCGTCGGGACTGATTTTCCTGAATTGTGGCGGTGTAGGAAGGTTTCCTCTGGGCCTCACTCACTTTCTTCAAGTGTTTTCCAGATGTTGATCTAGGTGGCGCTTAGGAATCCAAGAGTTTACGACGCTTCGTAGAAATGCTATCGAGGCCATATTTCTAAAACTATAAGTGCGGACGTCTGGTCTTACGCACTGTAAAAACTAAACTTGGCCTCGTCGTACAGCCTAGGCGTAAATTCTCCTAACTTTTCTGTCTGAGAAAACGTCTTTTCTCCGACATCTGCTAGCCGCTACAAGTTCGATAATTGAGAAATTTCTTCTCGTCTCTTAGAGTTTTCAATCTCCAAAATGTTCAAAGACTTAGCTATTCCTCTTAGGCTAGCTTCGATACCAACAATTTGGTCGGGAGATGATGCTCGTTACATTGTCGTGTTGATTCGGGTTAATATGGACTCGATATCAGATTCGCTCTCCTCCGTAGAGGAAATTATCTTACTCGGTTCTCGGTATGTTGAGAATGATTTATGGTCCAGTTTTTACCTGCTTCCTAACGTAGATTCTTTAAAAATACTTGGTTTGCAGATTCTTGATGTTTCACAGATCCGAGGTCAGAAGCTTGTTAGAGATGAGTCCTTTGAATCCCGACAGGATCGCCAAAATTTGTTACGGTGTCGAAGAGGGAAAAAAAAAAAAAAAAAAAACGATAAAGTAATTCTTGTCCGCGGCGCAGGAACCGCACTGAAGAAAACACTTTCTCAACTTGCACTAAGCTTTCGAAAAACAAAGAAAAAAAAAAACTTCAAAGCGTTATTCTACTCGGATGTCACTTCAACTCTTATTGCTATCCGCAGAGAACGAAAGAGTGCAGGACGTAGATGAAACAAAAGATGTGAATCAAACGAAAGACCAAATTAAACTGACTTTATTTTTGTACACAGTGTTTCGGTAGAGTGTGGTGGAAGGGAGTGTTTTATAATACCCATTTCTTAGAGTCGTTGTCATGTTGGAATAATAAACGTCCCTTCAAGATGTAATTTTTTGGCACTGTCTTTTAAATTTTCTTTTAAAATATTCAAATATTTGTTCTGATCTATACGTGACAAACCGCAACAATTCTTTCAAATAGTTTGCCTGCCTTGTTCAGTAGGCACAATGACCTATAATTCTTTCGGGAGAAGGACCATCCGCCTGACTTTACTGCGGGATATTGTCCTAGCCCAGGTACCTGTTATAGAAATGCCTGAACATATTATTATGATTGTATATTACCTGAAGCTTATTTTGTAATGTTTTGTAATTGTAACTTAATAATGATTTACACTCCGCATGAAATTGCAAGCGAAGAGTATTATATTTATTCTTCTCTTGTTTCAATTGATCGACTCTATTTTTTCAGTACTTTGCGTTCTTTCAAAACTACATCTACGTGAATTCTTTCAAAACTAGATTTATTCTCTTAAGAATATTATTTTCATTAATATCATTTTCGTCCCAGTAATTCTGAGGTTATTTATATATTTATGTAAATTACATATTTTTTTAGAAATGCCGACTACACACATTTTTTTATAATTCTATATCTGATTACATTTCCACCTCATCTAATCCACAGTTGACAAGCCATATTAGGTATGTTTCTTTTTCATAAATCACAAATAAATGAAAAATAATATTACTTGAATTACAATTATTTTTGGATATAAACAGTTTTTATAATGTAATTTATGTTTTCGATTCTGAAGCTTCATTATTTCAAACAAATAAAGTCTTGAAATTAAGAATAGAATGATAATCTAATGTCATAGTTATAAATTTTTATGGACTCTTGATGTTTTTTCTATTGCTTGTTGCTTCACACTCTCAAGGTGGCTCTAACTCTTTCATTTTAAACACTTATTAAATAATTCTGTCTGTTAACTCGGAAATTATATGTAATTTTCAAATGCTGTAATTTTTTTTGGTAAGTAAAGTTTGCAGAGAGTCATTTATTTAATTAAAAATAAATTTGGAATGAAATTAGTGTACAAATTTAAATTGTCAAACTGAAGAATAACATACCATAATGTTAATATTATAATGTCTCAGAAAATGTGAGTCGAAAACGATGAAGAAAATGTGTTTTCCCTTTTCCAAAACGCAAGTTATAATGTTTATGTAATGTTTATATTTCTAAGAAACAGTTAGAAAACAGTCAGCAACCTAACTCTACGATTAAAATGATGGTTCATACCAAAATTAGCGTTATTGTCATTTTATCGCAATGTATAGACAATATTTTAATATGGGAAGTAACTTACCAAAAAGCGCATTCTTTTGCGCCATTACAAATGAATTATGACGAGTTAACCTGTCATGTCTCCAGTAAATACGAAAAAATACAATTTGCAATTTATGTGAAATAAAAGTAGAAATATAATACTATTAGTGTCGGCTTCAAGACAGTATCTCAGCTCAAACATATTATAGACCAAAATGGAATATAAGAAAATGAAACTGGCCAATATACCAAGAAAATATAACGCTTGAACTCACAGAAAAAGAAACAGACTCTGAATTTGATCCAGCTCAGATTAACATAATAATAATTCCAATAATAAACGAATTCCAACAAACCATAACATCAACCGCAGACAAAGTTTTTGTAGTTTCCAGACAGGAAAAAATCAGAAGAGGATCTGTACCGTGGTGGAGCGAAGAATGCAAAATTGCCATGCAAGAGAGTTATCATGCATTCAAGTAAAAAAAAAAAAACATCCTATTAACGAGAACCGAGTTCAAAAAGAAACGCGCTAAATTTCGAAGAACAATTAAAGAAAATAAAAAACAATCATGGAAAAATTATATATCATGGATAAATTCCCAAACTCCAATATCTGAAGTATGGAAAAAAAATCAAACGGGTAAAGGGATTTCAATCTTTTACCAATATTCAATTCCTGGAAACCGATGATGGCTAGGTTGTAACTCAAGCTCACGATATTGTTAATACTCTAGCCAAAAAATTCCAAGAAAACTTAAACAACAAAAACAACAGCCCACCATACCCCACTAACAACAATACCTATAGATACCAAGATCAGATCGACATTGCTAAGCTCACCCATTGCTAAGCTCACCATCAACATTCAAGGAAATATACTATCCTTACGTCAACAAAAAAAATGCCCGCTACTAAAAATGCTCTCAAAAGTTGGAATAAACTACCTGCTAAAGATCTTAAACTGTAGTATATGGATCCACAAAGTCTTTCCTGAAAATTGACAGAAAGCAATAGTAATTCCAATTCCTAAGCCAAACAAAAGCAAACAAAACTCAAACAATTATCGCCCAATTATTACATTAACTAATACCATGTGTAAACTGTTTGAAGAAATCTTAATCCTGAAGGCTTCGATGGTACCTTAAATTAAAGAAACTTCTAAACCCAAACCAATACGATTTCCGACGCCATCGTTCTACCATTGATGTACTAACGAACGTGAAATCTAATATCTGTGACGTTTTCCTCAATGGAGAATACTTAGCCGGCGTATGCCCCGACATTGAAAAAGTTTTGACACAATCTGGAGATCCAAAATCGCAAGTTCTCTCCTCGAGTTAAAAGTGAATGGTAATATGCTATCCTTCATAATCAACTTCCTATGAAATAAATCCATTCAAGTCAGAGTAAATGGAGTTCTGTCACATCCCAAACAATCTGTTACAATCCAAAACGAAGTCCCACAAGGATCAATAATGAGCACCACACTATTTCTAATAGGAATTAACGACATTACCTTCAATCTCAAGTACTAAAAAAAAGCTCAGTTATTTGCGGGCAACATAACAATCACATGCAGTGAAGAAAATGTCCACTGCATAAATGAACACTTACAAACAGCCATCAACACTCCACAGGACTGGTCAAGAACAATTGGCTTACATTTCTCCCCTCAAAAAACTCAGGGTATCCTATTCACTAGGAAAAACAAACTCCAATTCCCATCTAAACTACATCTGAGTGATATTGAAATAAAATTCGCAGACACCATAAGAAAATTAGGCCTTATTTTTGACGAAAAACTATCTTGGGCGCCATGTCTAAAATCCTTGAAAGATTCAATCAGATAAAGACACTGTTTTAGAAACATACAGAAAGTTAATTCGATCCAAACTAAATTACGGCTCTAGCGTTTATAATTCAGTCAAACTACATGAAAAAAATAATAGAAACAATCTCCCGTACAGCTTTAAGACTAGCCACAGGAGCATGCCGAACTTTCGACTATTCGAAGCCAAAGAAATGGCCCTTGAAACCAGAAGAAAGTTCCTAACTCTTAAATACGCAATAAAAATCTAATCCACTCCGAATAATCCTACCTACAATAATATCTTCTCCAATGGAAAGTACTCTACAGCAATAAGCCCAAATTTCCCTTCCCTTTTCATATCAGACTTATCAAAATCCTCCAAACTACTATCTCCAAAATACGCCTCACCATTGAACGTAAACCACCTCAAATCCCTCTGTGGACAATAGAAGCACTCCCAACAAATACCAGTCTTGCTGAACTTCCTCAAAAAATTCTCAATCCAATTGACTACAGGGCCTAATTTCTAGAATTAAACAACTACGTTCACCACAGCAAGATTTACACAGATCGAAAACTGACTCTGAAGCCGGATTATGGATAAGCCAAAATAACACAAAACCTCATCATCATCCATTTTTACAGATGAAATTTATGCCATTTTTGAAGCCTTACAATACGACCAGGAAAATCAATTAATAATCATTGTTACGGCAAGCTCGGCATGGTGAACGTTAGTTGCTGCCCGCTTCGCTCGTCGCTCTCTCGTCGTGCCTGTTACAGCCTCCGGAGAGATATTTTAATGAATGAAGACGTGATGTAGAATAAATACGTTTATTCTCAACAAATACAATGACTGAATTGAGTGTAAATGAAG
>NW_025110513.1:75363-120991 GCF_011392965.1 Frieseomelitta varia | reverse complement strand
GGTTTCCAAACGAAATGATATTATAAAGAAAAGAAAAAAAAAAAAAAAAAAAAAAGAAAAAAAAGAAAGAAAGAAAGAAACAGCAACGGCGAAAGATACGACCATCGCTCTTTCGAACAGCTGGATAACGGACCACGGAAATATAACTTTCGAAATATCGGCGTAATCGGTCTCGTGTGTTTTTGTGCGCGTGTGAGAGATTTTCTGACCGATCGTGATGAAACAACACTCGCTCGTTCTCTAACATCGCCGATTCGCTTTTGGCGAATCGAATCCTCTCCGTGGCTTTCTCCGTGGCGAAGGTCGGGCATGAAGCCCGATTTCTCGCTACTTTTTCCGCGCGAAAATCAACGTTCCTCGACACACGCGCGCGACGTACGTACGCTTTTCATTGAGAATTCGATTCAACTCTTGGCTGACTACGTCTATCTAGCCGCGTTTTAGTCTCTGCTTTGCTGAACCCTCGTCGTTGCACGAATGAAACGTAATTAGCCGGCAATACAGCCAACAGTTCGACCGGTTGGACATACCGTGGAACGTGGGACGGCGGAGCTCCCTCTGAAAATCGCAGACAATTCTTCCAATTGCGACACCGCGGTTGCCGCAACACGTCGCAGAAAATCATCGATCGAGAAAACCGAGCCTATAGTCTTTTCGTCAATTTTCTTCGACTCGTTTGACCGAAAGAAGGTTTCCTCGTAGAAAGTTTACTCGACGATTCCAACCCCGACTTTGCACGAGATTTGATCGGTAGTTGTTCTCGGCTAGGGCTTTTTGAAAGCACGAGCGCGACCGGTTTTAGGAAAAGATTCGCCCGGAACGTTCGGCACGACCTCGTCGATCCGCCTCCGGCTGACATTGCGAAGTAGAAACCACGAGGAACAATTTGCGCGCGCGAGCGTACACACACAGATAGACAGAGGCGCACCGCGTTTCACGAGACGCGTAAGGCAATCGATGTCCCCGTAACCCAGACCTATCGGACGTAACTGCCAGTTTTCACTAGCAGATCTCTCGCAACCTCCTACGAACGTTCTTCTCTTCTCTTCTCTTCTCTTCTCTTCTCTCTCTCTCTCTTTCGTTATGTCGATTTCATTCGATACAATAACTTTATCCCTTGCGAAGCTTCGAAAAAATACGCAGACACACAATCGCGAAAATCTGTTCACATCAGCTGATCTGAACATCGTGATTAAAGCGCTGATATAACTAACAAGTCCTTAAGGAAACAAGTCCTTAAGTTTACTAGGTTCAGTATGGCTATTTATTTGGAATTTGATATTCTTTCGATTTATGAAAAAAAAAAAAATGCGGTTGAAAATCCGGTTGAAAAAGGACCTTGGAAATTTCGAAACACACAACTTACCACTTTTGTGTTAAACAATTTTTCACTAGACGCGTAATTTAAGAGTTACCTCGGGTGTGCAACGTTACGTGATTACTATATATATATATATATATATATAGTACGTTTTCGCGCAACCGGCAAGCTAACAAATAACAGTTGCAAATTTCCTTTCTCTCTTTCTCTCTCTCTCTTCCTCTCTGTGCAGAGAGATCGTTAAAAAGATCGTGTAAGAAACATTTTTCGACCAATCTCAGTGGGTGCAACCCGAGTTCTAGCTAGCGTGTGGCTCGGTTACGAAATCCGGATAATAAACGAGTACCGTTATAGCATTTAGCTGGTCGCATCCAGCCAGTCAAAAAAGTGGAGACGTGGAACGTCAAAGCGAAACCGCAGCATCTCAAGTGCACGTTACACTTGCTCAATTCCGCCGCCGCAAAACCAACGCCGCCGTTGCCCTCCCCTGCCAACCGTTCTTTACAAACTTGACAAACTTTTCTAAAGTAATCGTCCTACCTACCGCCAGTTGCCAAAGTTCCTAATCGCGTCCGTGCACCGTGCCACCCCGAATTTGCCCAATTTCACGGACCTCGAAATCGAAACGAACCATTCATGAAACGTCGAAATCATCGGTCTTGAATGTACCTGTAGAACAAGCGACGTGTTCTAGTTCCTCTTGATTTTAATCATTCGCGCTGTCGCACGATTGTCAAATTCGCGCGGTAGAAGAGGAAGGGCAAAAAATTTTCTATTAGGTCGCTAGTAAGTACCAGTGGCGTAAAAAAATTCGAGTTTCACAACCTTATATATATATATATATGTTAATATAATATATGTTTAATATTAATAATATTAATTTTATTATATATATTGTAATAGATGTTAATATATAATAAAATTAATATTATTCTAATTATATTTATTAATATTAAAGTAGTATTTTTATTTTTGAAAACAAAGAGAGAATGAAAATACTATTTTAATATTAATAAATATAATTATAATAATATTAATTTTATTACATATATTGTAATAGATGTTAATATACAATAAAATTAATATTATTCTAATTATATTTATTAATATTAAAGTAGTATTTTTATTTTTGAAAACAAAGAGAGAATGAAAATACTATTTTAATATTAATAAATATAATTATAATAATATTAATTTTATTACATATATTGTAATAGATGTTAATAAAATTAATATTATTATAATTATTTTATTAATATTATTTTATTAATATTAAAGTAGTATTTTTATTTTTGAAAATAAAGGAGAAATGAAAATACTATTTTAATATTAATAAATATAATTATTATAATATTAATTTTATTAATATATATTATAATGGATGTTATATAATAAAATTAATATTATTCTAATTATATTTATTAATATTAAAGTAGTATTTTTATTTTTGAAAATAAAGAGGAAATGAAAATACTATTTTATTATTATTAAATATAATTATAATAATATTAATAATATTAACTATATATGTCATAATAGATGTTAATATATAATAAAATTAATATTATTATAATTATATTTATATTAATATCAAAGTAGTATTTTGATTTGAAAAAATAAAGATTTTAATATTAATAAATATAATTATAATAATATTAATATAATAATAGATGTTAATATACAATAAAATTAATATTATTATAATTATATTTATATTAATATTAAAGTAGTATTTTTACTTTTGAAAATAAAGAGGAAATGAAAATACTATTTTAATATTAATAAATATGATTATAGTATTAAATTGATTAGAATTTTTCAAAACAAACTGTCTTTTAGAAAAAATTCTCTCGGATAGAGAAGACTTTCCTTCCTTTTTCGTCTTTCTCTTCCTTTTCTCCTTTTTCTTCCTCTTGCTTCTGAAAGAGATCGAAAAAATAGTAAAATAACAAAAATAGTAAAAATAATTGTCAGGAAAGATAGTGGGGAACAGCGAACGTGGAGACACCCACTACAAACTGTCGAAATATCAACCTAGTCTCCTCTCGTTCGCGTGAATACCACGCTCATTACCGGATTTTAGATCCCACTCTAATTTAATCGTAATCTCATTTGTGCAACGCGCACAAATCTTCTTCTTCTAATTTCTACATAAATATGTATTTACAAACTCTCTTCCCACGTACTTACACAGCGTGAAAATATTCTCGCTTTGCCGCGAATCGAACTCAATGCAACCTGCGTTCGTACGATCGACGAACACGGCCGTCTCACTAATTTCAATTTTCTTATTATTTGTCACGCGACCGATTGTCGAACGAACCAGACCTGGGCGAAATTTAATTCGAATAATAATTTGTAACTAAATTTTTAAAATAATTACTTCTTCATTATATGGATTAAATAATGGAAATAATGGATTTCAATTAATGGTACGTAGCTCATTTGGTCAGTTAAAGGAACTTGAAGCTATGCAAAGTAATAGGGAAAGTAATAAATTGAAGAATTGATTATTTGAGGATATAATATCTACTTGATAATTGAAAATTTTTGTCTCTAACGTAACATTCAAAATAAATATCAATGAAACCAAAATATTTAATTCTTAATTTTAAGTTTAGGTTATCATTGGGTTTGTGAATAAATTTTTCAAACGATCTTCTTCAGTATTTGGAATATAATGAAGTTCAATTAATGGTATGTATAGCTCATTTGGTCAGTTAAAGGAATTTGAAGCTATGCAAAGTAATAGGGAAAGTAATAAATTGAAGAATTGATTATTTGAGGATATAATATCTACTTGATAATTGAAAATTTTTGTCTCTAACGTAACATTCAAAATAAATATCAATGAAACCAAAATATTTAATTCTTAATTTTAAGTTTAAGTTATCATTAGGTTTGTGAATAAATTTTTCAAACGATCTTCTTCAGTATTTGCAATATAATGAAGTTCAATTAATGGTATGTATAGCTCATTTGGTCAGTTAAAGGAATTTGAAGCTATGCAAAGTAACAGGGAAAGTAATAAATTGAAGAATTGATTATTTGAGGATATAATATCTACTTGATAATTGAAAATTTTTGTCTCTAACGTAACATTCAAAATAAATATCAATGAAACCAAAATATTTAATTCTTAATTTTAAGTTTAGGTTATCATTAGGTTTGTGAATAAATTTTTCAAACGATCTTCTTCAGTATTTGGAATATAATGAAGTTCAATTAATGGTATGTATAGCTCATTTGGTCAGTTAAAGGAATTTGAAGCTATGCAAAGTAACAGGGAAAGTAATAAATTGAAGAATTGATTATTTGAGGATATAATATCTACTTGATAATTGAAAATTTTTGTCTTTAACGTAACATTCAAACTAAATATCAATGAAACTCAAATGTTTAATTCTTAATTTTAAGTTTAGGTTGTTATTTCGAATAATAATTTTTGAATAATTTTTTGAAACAATATTCATCAGTATTTAGCAAATAATGGATTTCAATTAATGGTACGTAACTGGTTTGGTCAGTTAAAGGAGTTTGAAGCTATGCAAAGTAATAAATTGAAGAACTATTTATTTGAGAAAGCAATATTTACTTGATAATTGAAAATTTGTCTTTAGAATAACACTCAAGATAAATATCAATGATATTTACCAAAATATTCAAATGAAAAGAAAATAATCAATGAAAATCAAAATAATTGTACTACTGTGTTATCAGAAATTTGTTTTTACAATTAACTTTCGAAAGGAACTCGTTTCTCAAACATTTGGTCTGTTAATGAGCAAAATTTGTTAAAGTTGCAAATGTCGAGGAACAATTATTAATAATATCAATATCATTTCTCTTCACAACTTTAAAAAGTAATTTAAAAGTAATGTTCGAAAAATTTTCGAAAAAAACCCAGGTCTGGAACAAACTTTGATCACATCGGGACAACGTGTACTCTTCTCCGCTTTTCCCACGCGGATTGTATGTTGATACGATGCTACGCGATGCGAGTAACGCGATGCGAGCACGCACGCTCGTAGTACACGCGAGCGTGTATTCTCTGACCTGACGTTGATCAAGGTTGCGATAGAAAAGTCGACTTTTCCGACGAAAATGGGAAACACCGTCGCGACGGGGCAAACCGTTAGCAAAAGCATTAGCAACAGCGTTCTACTCGATCCTCGAGCAGAGTCGCTGGCGCGACTTTCACCTTTCACCTCGAGTGAAGCACGACTCGCCGGGCTGACTTCTCGAACCTTTGCCCGAACGACGAACGTCGCGCGGGATTCTTCCAAGAAGAAGAAGAAGAAGAAGAACGCGTCGAAGTCGGGAACTATCAGCTGGCAGGAGCCGACGCCGATCGTACCCGAGTACGGTCACGATTCGGTTTCACCAATCCGTATCCGAGATACCGATTCCGAAGCCAGGCGAGTTTAACGCTAGTTGAATCTCTCGTATACCTGTCTCAAATCAACCGACCGAATGGAACCCAATTATTTTAGAAACAATTTAACCCTTTTGCATCACTTTATATCTAACAATTCTTGTGTTTTTCGTTTATTTTACTTGAAAAATTACGTGCAACGATTAGAGAAAAGATAGCAATAAACATTTGTACAGTAAGTAAAATTATAATTTAATTTATGGCGACAGGGTGACATGAGTGAATATCGCCGAGAGCGGAATAATCCGGCGTTGGTGATATTTGACAATCGTCGTGTGACAATTATTCCGTTTACAGATGGAAATGGGTCAATTGTACGCTATTATACCTATTATACCTATTATAGATTTAGTTATACGATATTACATGGTTATGAAATATGTATGTAAATGCAATGTACGCAGCGAACGTCTTGGCAAAGTATGACAAACACTGATTACGGCGTTTTACGTAGTACGTCAGTCGTACTCGAGATGCCAGATTTTCAAAATGAATAGATTTAAAAATATCTCCGTCGTATTGCAATTTCTGCTTTTACAATTAGCGAAATTTGTCGAACGGGATTATTAATCACGATCGGTGTCAATTTCAATATCAGAAATAATTGTGTCGCGTACGAAACTTCGGAATTAGAAATCTGAGAAGATACATCTACTCTATTGATAAAAATCGACAGAAATTGCAACAGAGGAAGATGAAAAAAATTGTTTCAATTTCGTAAAATCGGACACCCGTCAAATTGACGGGCGCAGTGAACCACGTTGTAATGTTAACCAGATATTCCGCGCTCGTAGCTTCACCTTCGCCTCGGTCGAAAGCGACAGTGTTCCCGAGTTTCCCTCTTGTCCACCAGCAACTTCTTCCTCTTCTTTCCTATCCTTGCGCTTTCTACGTCGTTTCGAGCCGGTCGATTCGAGTCACGAAGAGAAAACAAAACGGTCGTCCCGTTCGTCTACGATGATTCCGTTTCTCTCGGGGAATCTTTTTAACGCTGTTGATACAGTTTGCAATTCCCTTACGACCGAACGAAACGAAGAGAAACGTTCAACGCGATTCTACTGGAAAACTAATCATTTTCAAGCGGCAGGGTCGAAATAACTACCGTAATCAAAACAAATTGCGTTCGAGTAAGCGTACCTCTTCCATCCACGCAACCAGCAAAAAAGACACGATGCTAATTAGCCAGTGAATCGAGGTGTTTTGACCGCGCTCCCGAATTGCAAGACGGATAAGAGGCCCCTCGAAGATTGTGGGCCCCCCTCCCCCTCCCCTTTTGTAATCTGATCTGACGAAACGTCCTAACGCCGGGCCGTAAGTAAGTACGGTGAGAAGAGCGAAACAATCGTGGAAACGGTCTTTTTCTCGCCACCAGACGACTATTTAATTTAGCGATTCTGCTCTCCTCTGTGTCAGATGCTCTCGTTAAACTTTCTGTCGAAATTGTGTGTCGAAACGTGAGCCAAGTCACCGAGAGAGATGAAAACCACGAAATTTCCACGCGTAAATTCCAATCGCATCTCCCTCTGGCCCTCGCGCGAATCGAAACGATCAATTTGTAACCTAAAATAACCTAAAAGTTAACAGATCGCGCTCGCTCTTTCCGTGTCACTCCTTTTCCGCGTCGAAGGCGAACGAATCGGATAACGATCGATTGCCTCCATTGTCCTCCATTGTTCGTTTGCACGAACACGTATGTACGTTTCCCAGCCAGCTGTTGTTTCCAACAATTCAGAAGAGAGAAGTGGTGAGAGAAAACAAGTGATTACGAATTTCAGGTAAAAAAGGATGAAGGAGATGGCAGCGTTGCTGATCGCAGCTGGCCTGACCGTAGCCGTGAGCCAGGAATACGTGCCAGGGGGACATGCCTTGTTCGTCAGAACGTCGCCGTCCTCCGTAAGAGATGGTAAGAGAGATTACACGAGTCGAGAGTCTTTTCTTCTCCGATCGAGAAACTAAAGAAAAGAAAAGAAAAGAAAAGTGATAACGATAACGATAACGATAACGATAAAGAGTTTCCTCGAAACGAGTTTGATCGAAATAATCGTTTGAAATCCATTAGCACACTCGAGAGTCCAGCGAGCTGCTCCGATATCGGCCGCAGACGTGATGGCGCAAAATATCCTCGAGTGGATTCAAGGGATCTACCGGCAGGGCGCACGTAAACGTACGTTCTCCGCAAGGAGCTTATCCTCTTGAGAGAGAAATAGAAACCCTCTAGAATCCAGAGAATGGAATTTTCACAGCGATTTTGTGCTCCCCGCTAGTTTTTGTCCTTTCACCGATCCTCTATCGAGATCTCTTCACATCTCTAATATGCAAGTCACATCTTCTCTCTCTCTCTCTTTCGCCTTGAAAAATCAACTCTATACTTAACCTCTTGCGTTGGAATGACGTGCCACGCACGTCGAGAATCTTTTATCCCAAAATTTCTATATTTTCTCAGTTTTAAGTATATTTAAATATAACCCAGGCAAAACAAATAGTAATAAATTTATATTAATATTATATAATATTAATATTAATATATTAATATAAATTTAATATCATATAATATTATATTATATAATGTTAATATAAATTTAATATTATATAATATTAATAATATAAATTTATTACTTCTTAGTAATTTTTATCCAGCGATATCATTATCGACGAGGTCAAAAAGAAAGCGACAAATTATTGGCAGTTCGGTCACTCGTTATGGTCCGCGAACCAGTTGCCAGCGCAAGGGGTCAACGAATTAGTCCAACTCTGCTACCAAAAAATTAGCAATGATCGAATCATGGTTTGCAAACTAGAGAGATACTGGAGAGTTTCGTTAGAGTTCCGTTTAAGCGAAAACGAAAACAGACGCGGAAACGGAAACGGCACTGATATATCCGTGCTCGAAAGATACTTCCAAAGATTTCGTCGATCGTGAAGTTCACGGTCGTTTTGAACAATAACCGTCATTTTCAATACGCAATTAACCGTATTTTAACCTCGACTTGGTCTCGCACCAATGCACGCTTTTTATTAGCAATCCCACCACATATTACCGATCAAAAGTATCACGACAAACGCACGTCAAATTTCCAATAACAACGAGCGAGTTGCGCTCGTAAGGCATCTACAAACATATGTCAACTATACACGTACGTGCACACTTGTACGATACAAATGTCAGCGAGAAGATGCGTGTTACGAGTGCAAGCAATTAAACGCGATCCGACAATCCGTCACGTAGCTTCATGATTTCAATTCAAACTGGCGATTCACCGAGTTTGAATTGAAATTTCAAACGAACGTCGGGTTGAATCGCGGGGCTTTCCAGTGCGACGTACCAAGAACTTTCACAGTCGAGATCGTTCGTCTTGCAGCTCGTCAGCAGTCGGATCCTCCAGGATACCTGCCACCGTACAGCACTCAGAGACCACCGGAAAGGCCTCGACCTTTTCAACCACCGTCGACGACCATCGGTTTCCCGTCCGGTCCATCGACAACCGTGCAATCACCGCCGTTCTCCACCCAGAGGCAAACGTACCTTCCACCGAGCAATCAACCATCATCTTACAATCCTCGCCCCACCACGACACCCTCCTACGGCACCTCCGCTTTTCCACCCTACAGCTCGACACCCTCTACTCCACGACCACCTGGATACTCTACTCCCGGTGGAATCTCGACCAGCTACGGTTACTCGACGCCAGATTTCACCACTGCCGGACCAACGAAATTCTCCACGCCGGCTGGTTTTTCAACCACGTACGGTTATCCGTCTCAAAGGCCCAGTCCTGGTTACGTACCATCCGCAGATGGAACCTCTTTCGACACCGGCGTCGCTGGATACCCTTCCTCACCGGGCTATCCATCCTCCCCCACTCCTGGAGGAGCGTTTCCCCCTCAGGAAACCGGCACCGGAACCGGCGGAACCCGTGTCACCAGACCTCCTGCGACTTCTCCTGGCGGAGGTACTGTTGCTACTCTTTTTCATTGCGCTCGCGTTTTTTTCTCTCTCTCTCTCTCTCTCTCTCTTCCCCGCATAAACTATCTAGTCATCTACTGCGAGTGAATCACTTTCAATTCGCTGTGGTACGCTAGGACCGACCGGTGGCGAAGACGACGAGGGCAAACACCCGCCGCATATTCACGCTCTCGACGTCGTGTGCAGCAAGACCATGATGACCATCAACATCGAGTTCAACCGCGCCTTCGACGGAGTTATTTACTCAAAGGTAAACGTACTCGATTGCAAACGACAACTGCCAGCAGGGAACTCATCTCTCGATACGCGCGCGCATTTGTGCAGGGATACTTTATGAATCCAGAGTGTCGGTACGTGGAGCAAAATTCCGGGCAGACACAGTACTCGTTCACGGTGAATCTGGACTCCTGTGGCACCCAATTTATCAACGATTTCGAGGGCGAAGCCGGCCAGGCGTACTTGGAGAACGTGCTCGTTCTACAGGTAAGTTCGTTTCAACCGTCGAGCCGCCGATTTCCATCATCGTCGATGATAATTCGTTCGTTCGCGTCGTTTGGTTCAGAACGAGCCAGGTATACAGGAAGTTTGGGACACGGTGCGCAGAGTTCGTTGCCTCTGGGAAGGGAACATCAACAAAGCGTTGACGGTCAACTTCTCCGTGGACATGTTGAACCAAGAAATAGTGACGTTCAGCGGTGACACGGCGACTGCCAGGTTGGACATACAGGTGGGAAGGGGACCGTTCGCGCCTGCTGCCGATGGCCTCGTTAAGATCGGAGAGACAATGACTCTGGTCGTTTCCGTCGAGGGAGATCCTGGCTTCGATCTTCAGGTACGTCAGTCAATCAAATTTCGCAACGTTCTCCAAGTTTATCGCTAGTTCTCTTCTCAACTGTGTGGTCCATCCGCCGGGATGGACTTGCAAACTTTCAGGTCCGCGATTGTCTGGCTCGCGACGAATCATCCGCCAACACGATACAACTGACCGACGAAAGAGGATGCATACTGAAGCCAAAGTTGTTCGGCGCGTTCCAAAAGACGAACGACACCGGTAATACGGGCGCGTCGATCATCGCTTACGCGTACTTCCAAGCTTTCAAATTCCCCGACGTGATGGACCTGTTCATCGAATGCAACGTGGAACTATGCAAAACCGACTGCGAACCATGCCCCGATGCCAATCAGGTAATCCCGTCACGCGAACCATACAGTCTGATCGACCATTACTCACGCATCTCTGCTTGCATTTTTCAGCAAATCGAGCCGGGCAGGCGACGCCGATCGATAAACACGTACGCGGCATCGACGAACGCTTCAACGACGGCGAACGGCTCGACCGTGTTACTCTCCGATCCGATACGCGTCGCTCGTCGCTTCAAAGTGATCATGGTGGACGACTTGAGCAAAGCCAGCAACCAAATTTTGCAACAGCTCGAGGAAACCGCGGTCGAAGAGGTCGCGAATAGCGCGACGAACGTTTGCATGACGCACAGTGGCTTTTACACCGCTATCTCGTTCTTCTTAACCACCATCCTTGTCACAACCATCAGTGCGGTCACGCTCTACGTCAAGCTGCAACGAGTGTACGGATCGAAATTCATCTATTCGTAGACTGTTTTATTCCGGCCGTGATGATTAATCCCGGTTGCGATCAATTCGCGTCAATCTTTTGTCAATCTTTCGTATTACACAGCTTTTCCATCGTACAGCTCGTTCGTCATATGTAGAGAACAATATAAATCACGAACAACGCAAAAGAGAAACGATGACGCGAAGAACAATTTATCGCCGCGACGTGTGTTACTTGCCATCTTTGCGATACTTTTCATAGGCGTAACAATCACGCCTGTCGCAAATATACGAATAAATAATTAATTGTAACGCCATATTTCTTGCGTTAATTGATCGTCGTATTTCAACAAATCGAATTCGATTTCACACTCGAAATCGGATAGGCATTGCCAATGTGGTATTTGTAAAGCCAGTCGAGTATTTCTATTATCAATCCAGCAATGACATTTTTTAACGATACAACTGCGCTGTGCGACAAGAATCGTAGCAACATGAATATGTAGCAATAACAATAGCAGTAACATGTACGTGTATATTTCTCGTTTCACTGTACAGTCGTTTCCCTTCGCATCATTGGAGATGACAGGTTCGATCGTCGACGAGTACAACAAACCTTACGATTAAGAATAACACGTATACAGGACGAATAAAATATACATACATACACGTGTATACAAATCAAATAATTCTCTCTCATTCCATATTTATATTCCAATGTTGTTTAGTTGCTAGGCAACAAATTAAATTTATACAAAATAAATTTTTACAAAATTTCATCGATCACGCGTGTCATGTATCGTAACAATCATGGATCGAAATAAAAACTGAAACAAATAATACTCTTTAACCATTGACAACTTTCTTGATCGCTCAGGTACAAAATATGTAGACACGAAAAAGATGTACGTATTTATACATATATACATACATGCATACATGCATACATGCATACATACATACATACACATACTGCTATTTTTTTTTAAATCGTAATATGTACAAATGCTCTCCCCGGATCTTTCTCTCTGCTATTATCTCGCCTACCATGTTCAAATCCATAAACACACGCAAAATGTACTCGGGATCGTTCGCTTCGATAACCAGCAGATAAAATACCCCCGTGTTAGACAGAATGTGAGGAATTTTTGGAAACACTCGTTCCATAACTTTCCTACCGTTTGTACCACCTGCCCAAGCTTTGAACAGAATCTGCCTGTTTGAAATTTCATCGTCACTGGTTACCACGTACGGTGGATTAAACACCACGACATCGAAAACGTTACCGGTGCGTATGCAGCTCAATAAATCCATCTGCGCGATATCTATATCTACTAGATTCTCCGCAGCCGTTTTCTTTGTAACTTTACACGCATCGACATTGATGTCGATCGCAAGATGATAGCACTGACAGTATTTCTTCAAAGCCATCGCCAGTGCCGTGATCACGATACCAGATCCACTACCTATCTCTAAACACATCACAGGTTTCATAGCTTTTAGGACCTCTAAGTCAGCTTCTAAGGCATCTATCAAGAGGAAGGAATCCTCCGAAGGTTCGTAAACTGATTCCAGATCTTTATCCGACAATTTAACTATCGGTGTATTCATGATACATTAATGGAAAATATAGATAGTTTTTGTACAATTACTCTTTCTTTTTTTCTTTCTTTTTAGATATTAATTTAGATCCAGCTATCACAATTATCTCACGCTTGTTATCATCATTCATTCGTATTCCTTAGAAACGTTACTCCCTTTTTCTATTTCCGCCTGTTCTTCCTTACTTAAAATATTAGAAGCATTACCATACGAAGGGCTATGATCCAGCAAAGCTTTCCTCTTCGCCGTGTTTCTCTCCACTGCTTGATGAATTTTATTTAACCGTTCTTGCGTACTTTGTAAAATGTTACTGACAATGGTGATTTTGTGCTTGGCGTTGATCAGCTTTTTCACGTACGAG
Organism: Frieseomelitta varia; assembly: GCF_011392965.1. Taxonomy (NCBI): domain Eukaryota; kingdom Metazoa; phylum Arthropoda; class Insecta; order Hymenoptera; family Apidae; genus Frieseomelitta; species Frieseomelitta varia. The sequence goes on along the minus strand of NW_025110513.1, from coordinate 107,739 downwards.
TCCGTTTCCAACGGGCACTGCAACCCTTCGTTGATCCTCTGCAACTCCTCTGTCAACGACTCAATCCGTTGTTTCAACTCTATCTGACATATTCTATGGAAACCAATGAATTTCTTGGTAAATAAAAGGTCGAACGTGAACGTCGCCGAGTTTTCGAAAACTTTTGAAACGCTAGTGTTTATACCTACGCTGCGATACATATTTAAAAAGGAAACAACGCATACCTCGTGGCGCGAATTCTCTCGTCCAATTGATCCACCGTCGGTTTCAAAAGGCTCATAAGACCTTCTGTCAGAGCATCTCTTGTTGGATTTTCACAAAAGTCGTCGATTTTGTCATCGATGGACGTATTATCACTCGCTGTGTCCACATCCATGTTTTTGGACTCTTCTTCCTACTTTCTTTCCTTCTGGTTTCTCAGATGGCGCCACTTGCCTCATTAATGAGGTTAGGTCACACATCGATTAAACCTCCGCGAAATTTTCGTCAAACGATCAACTAGACATCTAGGGGAAATTTGTAACGCTTGCCTCTAAACGTGAGACTCTGTACACTCTCTGCTAGTAACTTTATATTTTATTTATAAAGATGTGTTCACATTGAATGGGATCGTACTTTACCTGACTTTGAATTTTCATAGCAGACATAGAATAGGTTAGAATCGAGTCGGATCAACGCATTAAAAATTTCAACCAAACGCTAGTTTGACAATTATATAGACACTGACAATTATATAGACAATTATATACATATAGTGACATTGATTTAACAACGCGAGGAAATTTCGCGTCAAATATTTTCTATCCAATAGAAAGTTGCTCCGACTTGCGCATGGTTTGAAAGTCATTTGTGAAAAAAAAAAGAAAAAACGCCATGTCGTAATTATAAATTCTATGGATGCAAATGAAAATGTGAAATTATGTATGTACGTATGCGTGTATGTATATATATACAACTGTAGGAAATAGACGTTTATCGGGTGTAGCGATATGTATCTCTGCTGCAAAACAAGTTTTTACATCATTGTCTATTGGTGAAACATTTGCGATGAATGTTACCTATAAGTATATACGTACATGTATATATGTGCATCTATTCTTTCTAATTGGGACAGTCAAACGCGTTTATTTGCGAATATATAATACGTATATGTCGTGATATATTTAAATTACACAACACACAAATTACAATGATTTACAAACATTATGAACAAAATTCTAGGAAATCGTGTAGGAAAATGCATGAAATTTCGTCACAACCGCCTTGAATTTTCCCTTTTTCGGTAAATGAGGTATATCTGTGTTAAGATTAATGTTGGTCGAGCAAACGTATCGATCGAAGATCAGATGTGAAAGAAAAGAGTGCCGAAAAATGAGGTAATGCGGCTTGAAAAATCGCGAAGCAGATTTAACCCTTTGTCTCGAAGAGTGATAGCATAATTAAAGCATGGATTCGTGAATACTTATATACGTCGCAGATCAGTTACAAAGTGATTGTTATGACATGAACAATTGTGCGTTATCGTAGTCATTTTGCGTTTCATTTGGATATCTGAACGAGAAAGTAGGAAGAAGGAAGGAAGGAAGGAAAAAAAAAAAAAAAAAAAAAAAAGAAAAATAAGAAAGAAAATCCTAGTATGCCATATTTTGCATCTCATTGTTTCCGTTCTATCTTCTGTCAGGACGTCTCTCTATAAATATAGATAGTCATATAATTCACGTGCGTGAAATTCGACAAAAGAAAAAGAAAAAGAAAAGTAACGGGAGGTGTACATCGTAAAATACACACGAGATATGTTAGTTGAGACGCTATTATTTACGGTTAATTTGTATTCGTCATTGATATCATTATTGCGCTACGAATATGTTGTAAACGATTATTATGTAACACATGAATGGCGTTTAATAGAGTATTTATTGAAATTAGCAGATATGTCCGTTCTTCTTTTCCCCACCCTTGTGAGAAGAGGGGAGATCAACATTTGCTTCATCTTTTTCCACATGACTGAACGTGACTTTCGAGTTTCATCGTTCAAAAGGTCCCTTCCAAGTTGTTAAAGAAAAATGACCCTGCTTTTTAATTGATGGAGAAACGTTAGATTATTTTCAGCTAATCAATGAGAAACAGCTTATGTTATCAAAACACTTTGAAGATTACTTAAGGAGGCAATGAATTGATATTATGGAAGAGAAGCTGTTTCAATGAATCATGAAAAAAAGGAAACAAGAAAGATGATACGTGTTGGTAACAAATACAAGTAGAAAGTGGCGAAAGAAAGGTACTTAGAAAGAAGAAGAAGGTTTTCTTCAACAATCAAATCTTCGTATAAAACAGTCTTCTTTGAACTCATTGCTTTTGTATGTAACTATTTTATTTTTGCAGTTGGTGGGAGGCCACAGCACACAGGTTCGCAAAGACAACTGCTGACATTCGTGATTTCGTTCAATTTGCTCGCTACCTACACGTCGTGCAACACGGATCCCTCGTTTCTATCGTTCAACTTCCAGCCTGAATATTTGTGAATATGAACTGCATTCGGAACAACGTTGGGTGAGTAATTTCCTGTCGCAATCATTGTACCAACAGCCGTATCTAGAAATTTTTAATCTGTATAATCATCAATTTTTCATTAGACAACTTCATAGTCGTTTTACCTGTAATCACAATATTATATGTACATATATCATATACACATTGAACATTTTTCTAAACTCCCAGTGCTTTCGTTAAACTTGTGTTTCCAATAGCTAAATTTTTAATAAATAGTTACTGATATTATATGTATGTGTATATATAGTGGGATAGGAAAATTCTCACGCCGTTTATTTATTTTTTTTTCTTTATACGTTGACCAGAACAGATAAAATAGCAGTGGTTCACGAAGAAACTATTTAAAAAGTGATACACAAGTTAAAATGATCCAACTTTGTGTTGAAAGAACGTGAAAACCGTGAAAGGAGCATCCCAAGAATCAAAGAATGGAAGATTGCAGTATTTGAACATCTTTCAACATCTCGTTTTCAAGGTTTTCTAGACTCCCAGTGCTTTCGTTAAAATTATGCTTTCAATAATTTTAAATAAAAATATTTAATAACCAATATTTTTAGTATAACTGAATTGGATCGAATAACGAGTCATAGAGTTGAACGGCGTGATCCTTTGCATAACTCCGCAGAAGAGAAAGTGGCAAAAAATTGTTGAGATCCGATTTCGTTGGGTGCGCAACATGTTGAAGAAAAACGAACGAACTTCTCTTTTGATTCTGAAATAAATCCTTTCACGATAAGTAAAAGTTCATACTAACTCATTTGAAAGCAATCAATCATGTTGCAAATACAAGTTCTTGACAGTGCAAGTCAAGATTGCAGTCGATCACTCAACTGAATTGTCAGAATCGAATGATCGAATTTTTGCGAACGTGACAACTGGAGTTTGAAGAAACTGGTTGTAAGAAATAGTAAGAAACGCTATCTGGTTATGAAACCTGTTTGTGACTTGTATTTTGTCGAAGATAAACTTCTCGGGTGTTCTTGTTTGTTTGCTTTTAGATTTGAAGAAAATTAATTGAGATATTTGAACGCGATAGGAGTGTTTGCTCAACGATTTCCTCGATTCTTTTGTTTGTTTGTTTGTTTTTGAATGATTCACATGATGACGCTAATAATCGACATCAAACAGAGGGACCTTGCAGTTTTATTGAAATTTTCAAATTTTACCATTACTTTGATCAATTGAATCCTATTCATTTATCATTGAATACTTAAAACTAAAAATACGGAATTCGCGAAGATGAAAAATTCTGCGAATTGTACGATTAAATTACCCGTAAAGAACAAGGAATTCATTATGTGATTACATGAGAATCTTCAATGATATCAAACAAATCATATAGCGACTAGAGGCTAAACTGCGACATTACTGCAGATTATTGCACAATAGTTGGCAATCGCTAGTAAATCAACTATTGTTACTATGTTTTATCATTTTAAAATCTTGAATCATTCATCACAGTAGTCCTCACTTTAAATTCTTATTTGAATAACAAATTTCAAACGTTACTTCCCTTGACTGATAATACAAATATTGTAGTTTTAGAAAAAGATATATGGGTGACAGAAAATGTTTGACATTATAGGAAAAACAAATGGTCAAAATATTGATTAATTATCGGAAAATAAATGTTGTTCGAATGTAGAGGATCTATTAGTAACGTAGCATTAATTTGTCATTAATTGAAGTTTATTTGTATTTTGTTGCAAAACTGGTTTGATACGTATGTTATTAACAGCAATGCCATTGTGTAACTCTCTAAATTAGTAACGTGATGTGATTTACTAGTTTGCGTATAATCAAGTGCGCATAGAAACATACTTATGTATATTACTGAACACTCATGGACACATGGGTAATTTTTTTTTATTACAAAAATATTATAATAATTATAATAATATTATAAATAATATAATATAATATTATTATATAATATAAATAATATAATAATATATAATAATAAATATTATAATAATTGTTAGTGATATTTTTATATTTGAGGGATTTTTTTCACACGAAATTTTGAGGCAATTTTTATAGATGCCTCTGCCTATTGCTTATGTTATTATGGGATCTAGGAGATTGTTCTCGCGACGTATCAAAGTAACGCGTGTGATTGCGCTTGCTCGATAAATCGGTGGTGCATGACAAATTAACAGAGAAGGGCAACGCACTCGTATGTAAATATAAACTTCAATTCGCACGCTATTTAATCTGGAAAAGAAGTTTTTCCATGGATAATTTATATATTTTGTTATTAGATAGTAAAATAATAATAATTATCTAATATTTATATTAGATAACAGACAATAATTATATTAAGTAATTTAGACAGTTTGTATTACAATTATATTTGTAATCTACACTATAAATTCCTAGGTAGTCAATATCTATTTTAATTATTCAAACACCGATAATGTCGCAAGTGTTTTCCCAAGCACCAAGAGGTTCTTGTTGTTCGTGGGAACGAAAATAGTACTGAGGTGAAAAAGAAAAAAAATTCCAAGCCATAATAGAGTTGAACCTACTTTACGTATAAGCAGACATAATTGTTTGTCGATGTTTCTCTCTCCCATATACACAAATTATACATAATTTAAGAAGGAAATTTCTAGAAACTTTTGTTACTCGTAGGTGATACCAATTTCTTCGAGGACAAACAATGTTTCGTTTATCCTAATCAGTCAATTATACGTATTATAACAAGAATTTTCGGTTTTATAATTGTGCTTTCGTCTAATCGTTTTGCAGCTATCATCGGAGCCTATTACGTAAACAATGAAACAGTATTTTTTCAGAAATAATTACACAAGATAACAAAATTACAGGGAATGTTTACTTTGTCATTCTACGCCGTCGTTTATTTAATTGATACTGAATTTCTTCTTTTTTTTTTTTTTTTTTATGTTGACTTAATATACAAAAATTTCGTTGTGAAGACACGTTGGTTACAAAAAGCCATTATACATATACAAAAATAGTTAACAAGGTTTGAAGACAAGAATATAATTAACTTGCAAACATTGCAAACTTGCAAACTTGCAAACATTGACATACTGACATGAAACAATTTGAAACAATGAAAGAATTTTAGACAAACAATGCGTGGGAATTAATATTAAATTGACGATTAAGAATCCTTTTGAAAGTTTGGTATCTCTCTTTAAAAAAAAAATGTTTCACTGTTAAGGAGCGCTATTTGTATCCTTAAAATACATGTACCAACCAATTTACAACGTGAATTTGTAACTTTTAAAACGAATCTCTATTGACTAAACTTGTTAGAAGCAAAACTGATCAATTTCTACTTCTTTTCACAGTTTCACAATTTCATCAAATTGATACAATTAATGTTGAATTATCAAGATCACCTGTTGCAAAAGTAACAGTGAGTACACATTTAGAAAATAAAAATATTTAAAATATAATTGAATTGAATATTTGTTGTTAATGAATTTATATTTATTATAGATTTATTTGTTATATTAAAATATTTAATATAATACCTAATATATTATACTGTTTAGTAATTTATGAAGATAACAATAATTTCTTTTTCAGTGAAAAAATAAACGTTGATCCTCAACAGTATACATATATCCATAAACATGTACATATATCCATGAAATTTTTAATTGGAGCTGAGATGTTCACTTCTATAAAAGAGTTTATACAAAACTTGTTCAGAAGACGTATGTGAGAAATAGAATACTTCATAATTTTCTGAGAAAAGGCTTGATGGGTGGCAAAAATTCAGACTAATCTCCCTTGACTTTTGTTCTGAATTTTCTGGACAGTTTGGCAAATTGCAGTATGGCGACTAAGAAAATATATATAATTAGTTTTGAAATTTTGCATTCGTTGTTTGACTGTGTTTACTGCAATATATCGCGTTTGATGACTACCACCATTTACGTTGTTGCATTTATCTATGAACCAGATTATGAACTATCATGAAGAAAAATAATTGTTCTTTAGTAAAACATTAGTCGTGTAGGAAGAAGTTTATGACATTTATAGTTTCTTCAGGCAATAAAAAAAAAAGCTATCTACATGATATAATTGCAATTCACTATATATAGTATAAGCAGATATGCAGGTACTGTATATAATCTCATACTGTAAATCAGATTTATGCAGATTAATTTCATTATATTTACTTCTTTCAGATAAATATAACATTGCAGATAAATTATGATAGTGTAGATATATTGCTGAAAATACTTGCAATCATTTGAATAATAACAAAAATAACTTTGTTACTTTGAAATATGATCAAACGGATATAAATAATTTAGAAATCCTTGACATTCAATGAGTATCTAATAAATCGGTCTAAAAATTGCTTAGAAAATTCTTAAAAGAAAAGAATATAAGATAATGACTGGGAGATTTGTTTCGTTCTAAATTACGTTGCCACTTTATGCTGATTAGACCGATAACTTAGCAATTGTGGAGAGTTAAGTACTCCTCTACTCGGTAGCACACTATCATTTCCAATTTGAGTTCCCTTCAGTCTTCAGTCGGCTCTTATGTAAGGTTTCGATTGCGTGTAATTTTCACTTGTCGTCATACTTTGATATCTTCTTCACAAATGACTGTAGTGCGTACATCATTAGGCTTGTTAAGCTGGATAAAATTTTTGTTTCATTGTGCTGTGTGCGAGTTCGGTTTGACGGTCTTCTCGTGACCTTGATTCCAACAGAGTGATGGGAATTATGTATGTACTACGAAAACCTGTGTTGTCATATAGTTTTGTTACAATTAATTTTACGATATATCAATCTTTCTTTTTGATAATATAATAGATATTATATTAATTCATGTCTATATAATATCATTGTATTAAGTTTAGTACAGTGATCAGTACATTTTATTATAAACAAATTTTTATTTGTAACTGTAATTTCATGAATATTTTCATGGAAAATTAAGAATTAAGAGCATGTCTCTTCTCACTCTCAAACCAAAATACGTATAATAATTTTAGAATTATAACAAGGAAGCTCATGTCATCATTTCATTGCACTCTCTCGTGCATCGTTCATTTTCAAAAGCAGTCGATGAATCTAACGGTTCATTTATTCAGCACGTTTATTTTTAAAGCAAGTGTGCGTGGATAGTGCATTTAATTGATCCGCTCCATTACAACAATAGCACAGATTTTTTTTCTCGTAGTGCATAAACATAGTCTTCTAACGCTTCGGACGGTTCAGAATGAGTTTGTCTCATCCATAAGATAGTGGTGGTAGAGCAATTACGAAACCAATTTGTGAAATAAAGACAAAACTAAATATAAATAAAAGTACTATATAAATAAATATATGTATATAAATATACATATGTTAGTATTTAGCATCGCTGTTGTGCTTCCTTAAATTTGGAATCATATCATATTAAACTTTATCTTTTGGCCACAATTACAAATCATAAATTATTCGTTACTTTAAATTGATTGCGACAGTGTTGTTCGAAGTGAATCAATTAAAAGACAATTATTCGTTGCAGGGATTACAAGGACGTTGTGGAATTCACCATCAATGGACAGAGTTACACTGGTATGAATTATAATCAAATATGTATAATCAAATCGATAGCAATAATTACAACGGTATTACAATTTCCAGTGTTGGGAGATATTCCTCCTGATACATCCTTGAACGTCTTCATTCGAGATTATGCGAAATTACGAGGAACAAAGGCCATGTGCCACGAAGGAGGCTGTGGTGTTTGTGTCGTGTCAGTGGAAATCAAAGGTGAAACAATGTCCGTGAACTCTTGCTTGATACCAGTCTTCATCTGCAATGGGTGAGTTTTGAATATCAGTGATATTTCTAAAACTTAATATTCAAACTATACTTCTCTATGACGTTCTTAGCCTATAGTCGTTTTTAAATCTCAGTTTTTCTTCTCTTTTTTTTTTTTTTTTTAATGTAGATGGGCCATCAAAACGATTGAGGGTGTGGGTAGCAAGAAAGATGGGTATCATACTCTGCAAGCAGCATTGGCTGGGAAAAATGGTACCCAATGTGGTTTTTGTTCACCTGGAATGGTAATGAACATGTACAGGTATAATACATATATGTATATTTATATAATATATATTATTACAAATATTATGCAGTTATAATAAATATATTACATTTTTAAGAATAAAAGACTAATTTTATAATAAATTATGTAATATAATAAATAAGAATGAAGAAGTAATTAATTCCATGTTCCTTTTTAGCTTAATGCAAGGTAAAAAATTGACGATGAAGCAGATAGAAAATTCCTTTGGAAGTAATATATGCCGTTGTACTGGTTATCGGCCGATTCTGGACACATTCAAATCATTTGCCAGTGATGCACCAAAACATCTTATTCAGGAGATTGAAGATATCGAAGTAGGTTGAAGATAATATTAAGACCAATGTGATAATTTGTTTTACTTCGCACTAACGAAACTTCAAAGATGAATAACAATTCTCGACGAGCAAATCGCCACACGTTTATGATTACGGATATTTATGCAGATTCACAGTTTTGCAAAAGCAATTTCTCCCCTTGCATTACATATTTTTTTAATTTCGGTTCCTTTCTGATACTTTGATTAGTTATAGAATTGAGGCTTTATCTCTTGCACTTACTTTGATTTCATCATTTAATCTTTTTTTGATAAAGCATTGTTTGTTATCTAGGAATTATTCAATGTAAAAAAGATTTGTAAAAGGACTGGCTTGGCATGTGAAAATGAGTGCAATGATTGCCACACAGTCGTCCAAAATATAGAAGACAACATTGATATGAAATTGGATGGTAGTCATTTCTATAAGGTTCTGTCAGTTGATGACTTATTTACAGTATTTAAAAATAATCCCGATAAAACTTATGTTTTGCATGGTGGTAACACCGCACATGGTAATTATTAATAACCACTATTTTATATTATTGTTTTATCATTGCTTTCATATTATGTTTTATCATTTGCTATCGTAGTACGTAAGAATTAAAGAAGTCGCATTTTTATCTTATAATCTTCGTATCCATATACTTGAAACATTTTATTTATTACATATTTCCTTTTTACAGGTGTATATCGATTGGAAACACCGGACATGATCATCGATATTAACAATATACCTGATTTGCGTGTTATAAATAAAACTAGCACGTCTTTAGTCGTTGGAGGAAATGTTTCACTTACTATGGCAATGGAAACGTTTGAAAAGTATTCGAAAGCCTCAGATTTCGAGTATCTGCAACACTTAGCCGAACATATTGATTTAATTGCCAGCGTTCCAGTGAGAAATGTAGGTAAATGTAATTGACACGCGTGTAATGAATATAAATCATCTATCAGTGATGAAATTTTGTATCTCAGGCTGGATCCATAGCAGGAAATTTAATGATCAAGCATGCGCATCGGGAATTTCCATCAGATTTATTTTTAATATTGGAAACTGCAGGAGCGCAACTGCACATAGGTAACTGAGAAAGTTTAAATAGAATTATATACGTCAATATAAGGTATATATCATAAAAAATTTTCTTTGATAAACAGTGGAAACCGGTGGCAAAAAGACCAGCATGACTGCATTGGAATTCTTGGATTTTGACATGAGACACAAAATTATATACAGTGTAGTATTACCGGCGCTTGGCAAGGAATACGAGTACAGATCTTACAAAGTATACATATCTTTTTTTTCTAGCGATATTTAAAATAATTGGATTACACGAGATAGTGATCTTAAGATGAATTTATTGGACTGTGTAGATAATGCAACGAGCACAAAATGCTCATGCTCACGTGAATGCAGGATTCCTGTTCAAATTGAATGGAGCTGGGAAAGTTCTCGAGCAACCGAATATCATATTTGGCGGAATAAACAAGAATTTCGTAAGTGAAGTTACAAATTTGCCTGACGGGGTGATGATCGGAGGAATGCGTTTAAACCAGGATTGACATTTCCAGCTGCATGCATTGGACACTGAAAAGTTCTTGAATGGAAAATCTATCTTCGACAAGGAAGTAGTCAAAGAAGCTTTGAACAGATTGGACAATGAACTTCTTCCTGATTATGTGTTGCCTGAGTATTCTCCAAAGTTCAGAAAGACGCTTGCGGAAGGGCTTCTGTTCAAGGTTTATATCGCTGGACAACAATGATTAAAATTCTGAACGGTGAAATTTTTAAATTTCAACGAGACATGAAATCATTTTTTTTTTTTTTTTTTTGTAGTGCATTCTAAGTATTAAGCCTGAGAATGTGAATTCAAAAGCACGCAGCGGTGCATCTATTTTGGAGCGTGGATTATCATCAGGCAAACAGAACTTCGAAACCGATAAGAATCTATGGCCTCTGAATCAGCCTTTGCCAAAATTGGAATCCATATATCAAACATCCGGCGCGGCTCAATATGTGAATGACATTCCACCGTTCCCCGATGAAGTTTTCTGTGCTTTCGTTCTTACCACAATAGCCAATGGAAAAGTGAATAAAATCGATGCTTCCGAAGCGCTGGTATTACTTTTACTACCAATTTGTTTGATAAAACATATCTCTGAAATCGTTAATTCTTAATTCTATTTATTTATTTATCTATTTACAACTCGGAATGTATTTTTTTTAGAAAATGAAAGGAGTAATTGCTTTCTATACCGCCGAAGACATTCCTGGGAAAAATGTATTCATACCAGCAAGCGCTCAAGAAATGATGATGATCTCTGATGAAATAGTAAGTTAAGCGGAGATTAAAATTTTTATAAATACAACTGAAACAGTGAGAACTAAATAAAACTAAATGTTGTAACAAGTATTGTATTTCTACATTTCTGCAATCTACTTACAAATGTCTAAAATTTGTAATTTGTACTTATCTGCTTGTTGTGTTTTAAGTTGTTTGTAGACAAAAATATCGAATACGCTGGGCAGCCGGTTGGTGTGATCGCCGCGACAACTTACGCAATTGCCAATAAAGCAGCGCAAAAAGTATACGTATCGTACGTCGATGTCGCACCTGAGAAACTATTGTTAACAATTGAGGATGTGCTTAGGTCCAAAGACGAATCCAGAATACTTCAAATGTTTAACTCTGAAGCGACAAACAAAGGTGTTCTAACGAAATATTTATTTTAAAGAAAACACTTGATCGTATTTCCTTTCTTCCAAATCTCTCGTTTCATTTGTGTATGATTACTATAAAAATTACCACGCTTTTTTAACTCGATTGTTACTGTTTCTGATTAAATCTCGTAGGTAGTGACGTGAAACACGTAATAAAAGGAGAATTTAGATGCGGAAGTCAGTATCATTACACTATGGAGACTCAAACTTGCGTCTGTGTGCCAATAGAGGATGGTATGGACGTTTATCCAGCAAGTCAGTGGGTCGATCTGATCCAAGTGGCCATAGCTGAGTGTCTTGGGATAAAGAACAACTGGTAAGATATTTATTACAAGCAAGTATTAGCAGCTAAAACATTGTTAATCAATTGTAATAACAATACTTTTTATTTGTTACAGTATTAACATAAATGTGAGGAGACTGGGAGGTGGTTACGGCGCGAAAATATCCCGTTCGTCGCAAGTGGCATGCGCTTGTGCATTAGTATGCTACAAGTTAAATCGACCGGCTAGATTTATTATGTCAATAGAAGCTAACATGCAGGCTATTGGAAAGCGTTTTGATACTCGTCAGGAGTATGAAGTCGGCGTAGATAGCGATGGTCGCATTCAGTATATGAATTCAAAGCATTGGGGCAACAGCGGTTGCAGTTTTAATGAATTTCATAGTCCTGTATCGGGGGAAGCTTTCAAAAGGTGAATATTTAAATATATATATTGCAATACACAGTTTAAGGAAATTAACTTAACTTTCGTTCCGGGGGAATTTCAGTTGTTACGATAACTCTACTTGGACTTATCAAGGCTTCGACATCAAAACTGACTTACCTTCCAACACTTGGTGTCGAGCTCCAGGTATTTCAACTCGTCAATAAACGATAAATCACACATAGCGAGGTTCTCCCTAAATTTTTCTAATTGTTGACAGGCTCGATCGAAGGTATAGCAATGATAGAAAACATAATGGAGCACATAGCAAAAATTACTGGGAAAGATCCGTTGGAAGTTAGGTATGCGAACATGCGTTCGGAACACAAGGAAGCATTGAACCCTATGATAGATCAACTGCTTGAAAACGCAGATTACGAGATGAGAAAGATAGCTGTAGACTCTTTCAATAATGTAAGAATGCTCGAATGTCTGTGATTCATAGTATGCATAAAGTGAAACATTAATCTATTAAGCAGTTCTGTAATTTTTATAGGAGAATCGATGGAAAAAGAAAGGAATAGCTTTGTTGCCTTTTATGTATCCCTTCGGTGTTTGGGGACAGTTTCACGCACTTGTTTCAATTTACGCCCGAGATGGCACAGTCTCAGTTACTCACGGAGGAATTGAGTGCGGCCAAGGAATTAATACCAAGGTACCAGAAAAAATATATTAATATAAAGCTTGTACAGCAGTAAAATTTAATTCTTTTTCTCTTCGTTCTTGTAGGTAGCTCAAATAGCAGCACACACATTGGGAATAGACTTATCGTTGGTTACTGTAAAACCAACCAATAATCTAACATCTCCAAACAACTTTGTTACTGGCGGTAGTCTTACTAGCGAGAGTTGTTCATACGTAGGACTTATTTTGACTTATTATTGCGTTATTCATAAAAATATAGTATAGTTGTATTTAAAAATACATGTGTACTTTTCACAATTTTAGGCAACCATGATGGCTTGCAAAGAACTGGTAAAGAGACTTGAACCTATTAAGAAAGAGTTGGGGAACCCTTCGTGGCAAGAATTAGTATTTAAAGCATATTCAAAAGATGTTGATTTATGTGCCCGATATATGTACGTGTATTTCTAATAATTTGATACCTATAGATATTATATATTTTCTAAATATTTATTTTGTAGGTTTACTGCAAAAGATGATATTAAAGCTTATCCGATTTATGCAGCGGCTATAGCGGAGGTTGAAATTGATTTGTTAACTGGGCAGCATATAATACATAGAGTAGATATAATTGAAGATGTTGGAAGAAGTATGAATCCAGAGATAGACTTAGGACAAATGGAAGGTGCCTTTGTGATGGGTCTGGGTTACTGGACTTCCGAGGATCTGATTTATGATCCCAAAACTGGTCAATTGACGAATGATAGAACTTGGGTGCGTTATTGATTTTATTTAATCTAATATAAATATGGAGTGTTAAGAATTATAGTCGAGTAATTCTATTACTAATTCTCATAAAACACTATGCACTTGTTATTACGAAGAGTTTATTATACTTTTTTTGTCATGAAAACTCGGAAGAAGAAAAGATATAACTTAATTAACTATGAAATAAAAGTGGTAATACTTTTAAAATTTGAGATATTTGATCAAATAAATTCTCTTTAAAAAATCTTGATTTACATCATTTTATGTGTAGGAGGTAACTTTGAAAAATATGTTTGTTTTTACAGAATTATAAACCACCAGGCGCGAAGGATATTCCTGTCGATTTTCGGGTTTATTTCCGGAGAAATGCCCCCAATCCACTAAGCGTTCTTCGCTCAAAAGGTAAAATAATAAATGAAGAAGAATGATTAATAATTTTAAATCCAAAATGTTAATTTATTAAATGTTATAGCTGCCGGTGAACCACCGCAATGTTTGAGTTACGTGATACTTATTGCGATTTGTAATGCGCTTAATTCAGGAAGGAAAGACGCTGGGAACAAAGATTTATGGAACAGACTAGGTAATAAAAAAATTCTCTTGTAATTTGATTAAACTTGAACTGAATTTGATGTGGAGATAGAAAACATAACGTAATAATATAATCTAATTATAATTGTCTTCCTTTATAGATGGCCCTGCTACTACCGAGAAAATATTATTGAACAGTTTAACCAGCAAAGAACAAATGGTATTTTGAAATAAAAATTTATTTTTAAATAAAAGACAATATTGTTATTAAATGCTTATTAAAAACTCAGTTGTATGTCATCATGTGCAATTATTTATAATAAATAAATGTCATCAGTGAAACAATGACATTTTTGCCAAATATTGTAGTTTGTATAAATGATATAAAATTGTTATATTTATATTAATAAATTAATAATATAGTAAAATTTATATTAATATTATATTTATATCATTCATATAATATATATCATATAACATACGATGATAATATGACATGCAATATATAATTTTTAAAATTGATACATTAATTTCAGAAAGTTATTTAAATTCCCGCGTAAAAAAGGGGTGCAAAAAGTTTGCAAGAAATTACCCATAAATCTGTGTAAAATCATACAGTAATGTATCCTGCTCATAAAGAACCTGCAGACAAACGAATAAAAGGAAGCAATTTATGTCGATAGAAATTGTAGAGAGGTCGTTGTATTTATCTAAAAGTATAATTACATTATCAGTAATTCGTTAATAATTATTAAATTGCTCTAATAACAAAACAATATAAAAAAGATTTAAAATTTGTAGGTTTGATACCGCAATGCGCACGGTTCTGTTGCCGAGTGCGCAGTAGCAAATTTTTAAGTTCCTGCGCAGCCGACTGGGCTTCAGTTTGCGCGCGGCAGCCCAGAAGCGAGTGTATCGTGCGTTTCTCCGTTTCCTTTCCTACGACTTTCTACGGTTTTCATGAAATAACCGGGCGTGAAGTGATAATATCTGTTCCTATAGCGTGGAAATACTGCAGAACGTAAGAAATCATCGGCAGAGTGCATGTTGTGGCCATGGAAAGAGTCCTGGAACGTCATCGGTGAGTGACGCTATCTCTAACTACGTAGTTTTTATGTAATTCGAATATCGTATCATTATATTGTTCGATTTAAATATCGTTGAAAGATATAATTTTGGGAGTAATCGAGAATTTTCTTAAAACATGTGTACAGTATATATGTTAATTATAATTTGCATCTTTTTCACTGACATCTTGAATCTTAACCTTACTAGCGTTCATTCAAAATGGTGCATGTTCCGCCATATTATCCCGCGCGGCTTTTTTTGGCGGTTAAAAAAATATCCTGAATTTCAAATTATGTTTTTTCGTGAATGAACTTCTCAAACGGAGAAATCAGAATCTTTCGCGACCCCGATAAAATATTTTATACAGCACATGCGTACGAAATATTAAATATTTGAAATCTTCGAAATATTTTTGTAACCAGAACGTATCGCAAAATTGTCAGTTCAGGATTGATGATTTGTTCAATCTAAATTTTTTCGAATAAAAACACAAAATTTTTACCTTTTACAAATAATCTTTTATTTTTTTATTTTTTAAATTTTACGAAAGATCAATTTGCTTTCAATATTGGATCCTTTTTTTTGATAATAACGTAATTTATGTTTTTTACAATTTTCGTTGGGAACTGCGACATAGTTCGTGATTCATGAAGTCGTAGATGCATATTTATGAATATTGCATTCTTCAGCAACGTTTTAATCTTATCTATGTTAATATAACCGGATGGCGTAATTAGACGTTACATTCAGGAATGCTAATCACATCTTGAATATAATCATTTAAATAATCAGTTGGTTTACGTTCGTATACTTGTACAGTCGTGGGTACGTAAAGATCGTTATTTTGAAATTGCTCTGATGGTAAACAAGCAGGTGGGCTGCTACGGCGGGAAATTTGAATTATCTAAAAACTTAAAAGTGAATGTACAAGAATACGTTATATCGTGATATCGTGATAGTAATATTATTCGTTAGAGTTTCCGCATTTGTTCATTATCTAGTCTTTGGTCTGAAAATTAGCTTCATCAAAGCGATTTTCATGCATATGTATTTCGATCTCATCCTATATGGATTGTCTGACAAACGACAGTATGAACGGACTTAGCGGACTCAATTAGACTTTCAAGAATTTCTTTTATTCCGCGGAATATAGAGTATTTCTTTTTAAATGCCAGCAAATAAAAGTATCACAATCTTTCGACTTGCGCGCAAACGTTTCGAATTAGATAATTGGCAAAAATTAGCGACAGAAGTTAGACAGACAGAGGAATAAATTTGAAAGTAAGAATTTCGAATTGCGCGAAAGAAACGCGCAATTAGAGATAAAGATGGTGAAGTTCTTTATCGACTGGGACATGCGCGGGCACGTCGACGTTCAAATTCCCTCCGCTAGGTGGCGCCACGCAAATCTTACGTAAACAGATAAAAACTCACGTACTTTTACCTTCCGTCAGCGAAATGTGATATCAAGTAGGTTATGTCACGACAAACGAAGAGCTCGTGACTTTTTGATTATCATTGATTAGACCGACAAACACTCAGACACGCGCACACAGAGAAAGAGAGAGAAAGAGATGTCATAGAAACTCTTTAATTACGTTTCACGTATAAAAAAAATTAACATTTTCCCTGTTCAGCGGAAACAAACGTTCGCGGAATTGTTGGTGTCGGTCGTTTGACGTCAGTATTGTTGCTCGTCGTCGTCGTCGGTGACAAAATAAAGTTAATTGTATTAATTCCCCGCAATAAAATTAATCCTGCCGTACATGGCTGCGAAATTAATGGCAGCATAATTTTAATGTACACGTTTGAACGACACGCGTGACGTCAAGGCGACGTTGTTTCGATGAGAACCTATTTGAACTGGAATTACGTGATAGCGTATCGTTAGTAAGAAGAGTGCTTCATATAAACATTTTTCCTTCTTTTTCTTTTTTTTTTTTCTTTTTTTAAGCTCGCCTCTAACGTTAACAATCTCCGGAATATTTCACAGAACAGAGAAATATCATCTGGTTTTTCGCATTTATGTAATGAACATTGATAAAATTCATATCTTGCGTTAGTCGTTTAGAATTTTTCTATGAGGCCTTAAATTTTCTTAATGATAAAACCTAGTAATAAAATTAGAAATTTTGAGAAAGAAAAAAGCTTAAATGTCAAACGTTGACAAAAGGATCGTATACTGATTCATCTACGATCTTTTTCGCGTGTATCAATCATATTGTACATCGAATTTTCGTACGTTTCTCGATTATTGCGGGATCAATTGATGGACGGGGTACGTGTATTTATAATTTATTGGACTAAGGCGCACAATCGAACGGGCCAGTCGCGTTCTACCGTTGGAGCGGTGAACACCGTGAGAGGAAGGGGGGGTTTGATGAATTTTTCTTGGCAGAAAATGTTTTGAGGTTTTGGAAGCATCCTCGGGCATGCGCGGCATGCGTTCTGCAGAGGCGATCAAAGATCATCGGCTCTCAATGCGGTGAATCGGCCGATTTTCTTTGGAGAAAACGGGAAATCCTCTAGGTCGAGAACTTATATTTTTAGGGTGAGACACGTTGAATTATCGCGCGGGTCGCCCATCGGGCACAGGAACAACTATACACCCCCTTCCAAAAGTGAAATTGAAAATTACAAGTTCTTTTTTTTTAATTTGCACAAGTTACGGGAGCAATTGTTGAAAAAAAAAGAAGTAGAAAAAGAACGAAGAATGCAGTTGGAAATATTTGAAAAGTGCTGGTTCGCGTGGAGCTCGCGTACGCGTAGGACGGGTCAGGGACTCAGGGAAACGTAATTGCGCGATCTCTGCGGTATTTTCTCGGCCGACGTTAAAATTCTGCGAATCTGCTCGCTCTAGAAGCATCATCGAGAGTTATTAAGAAATATCATCGAGGTGGATCGTACGAGATAACCATCTCCCCTCTCAGTCCGGAAGGTTTCAAGTTTTTCAACGTTCCTTCGAGTATGCGCGCTCCTCGATCGTTCCGCAAAATGACGAAGGGGTTAGGGGGTGGAGGGAAGTGAAGCATAACCGGTCACAGTGCGCACACACGCACGAGTGTGTACACAACGAAAATCTCTTTACGCGTCTGTGTGTACAATAATCATCGTTCTGAAATAAAACCTCGTTAAATAATTTTCCCAGAAGAAAAAAGAAAAAAAAGCACACGTTTCATATATATATGTTATTCGAGTAATAAAATTTTCCAAATGAAAATGATAAAAAGGGAAGGTGGGAAGTAAAAAGAAAAAAAGAAAAAAAGAAAAAAAGAAGAAGAAAGGAATGAAAATGGTACAAAGAGAAAGAAACGAAAGGAAAGAGATGGAAAACGGGGGTAGTGTGTTAGAGGGTTGGGCGGTCGGGGCGTGCAGCTGCGCATGCGCGTGAACTCGGAACGTTTCGGACGGCAAAGACAGGACAGTCGAACGAAGACCGCAGTACCGCGCAGATCGGTTGCCCAGTGGCTTTACACCGAATTTGTGCGCACGAAGGATTTTCTCAGCCTCTCTCTGCCTCTCTCGCGTGCACTCTGTCCGTGTCTTTTCGTCTTTCTTCTCCTTCCTCCGTATTTCTCTTTCTCTCTTGTTCTTTCTCTTGCGAGAACACCGACACGTGAAAACAGCTAATTGGAACATATGTACGTACACTTTCGCAAAAAAAGAAAAATATATACATATATTTTACGTTTGATAACTTGAAACCAAAAGAGAAAAGAAACTTTGCACGCGCGTATATAGACACAAAAAAAAGAAAGAAAAAAAAAGAAATCAGACATACGTATACAGAGGTGGAGACAAATTTGACGCACGCGTTTGGTACAGAAATTCGAATAAAATCGAGTACAACGATGATGGAACAGCGTACATAGGGAGAGGACGATAGAGAAAGAGGAATCGTGTAACGTCTCCGATAAAACCGGCCTTGCGGGAACGAACGGACACACGAGGCCAGCGATATACTCGCAAAACGGAAGACACGCTCGCGTGCGCGCGCACGCAAACGAGGCTCGTCCATGCGCGGACGTCGTGTGGCTCGCTGCCCGCTGATAACACACGATACGTTTGACCCGGCCAGCTTCTATGAAAAACGACACAAAAGGAAAAACATCGACCTGCGTCTCGGTGGATATCCGTAATTCGCACCGGTATCGAACTACTTCAATAGTGTTGACCAGAACTCTCTAAGAACTAAGAGAAACTCGTCTTTTAGTTTCTTCCATTTTCTTTCCTTCTTTCTCTCTTTCTCTCTCTCCCTGTTTTTTTTCTTCCTCTTTTGTTCCGTGGCTGACGAAGCAGAAGGGAAAGGCATTAGTAACGATAACGTACACGAGTGAAGGGAAAGTATCGTAGAGTCAGTGTCGCGAAGAAAAAGGGGACAAAGAAAGAAACCACGAAACACCCCCCTTTTTTTCACTAGAATGCGAAAAAGAAAAAATCGCATATCGGCCGCATCGTAGATAAACCGAATGTGCCTGGGGTTATAGGTGTTCTCCGTTGTTACAGTGGAGATGCACGACCAGAGGAGACCAGAGGAGGAATAGGAGGAGGGATGCCCGGGGGGGTGGTGGCGGCGGAGGGAGAAGTGATTTTCCAACGGTCGTCGGCATAGTAGTGCATGCGCGGCGCGTCGCGACGCGGCGCCTCGCGGTGAAAGAGTAAGAAGTAGCGATTTCGTCCTCTCCTCGGTTTCTTCCCGTGCGTGTTTCTCCTCGTAGACGTCGGGCTCTCTTGTGCTACATTCTTACGCGTTCCCTCCTTCTTGCCTTGATAACCGTCCTGTGGTCGACGGACCACCGTCCTTTCTTCCTCCTTTTCCTCCTCCTCCTTCTCCTCTTCCTCTTCTTCTTTTCGTTCTTTTCCGTTCCGCGTTATCGTTTCCTCTCGTCGAAACTCTCTCTTTTCCCCCCCTCCCTCTCCCGCTCCTCGTTGATAATTCCCCTTTTTTCTTCCCTGTTCGTCACGAGACACGACGTATACACACATACGTACATATTGTACGTATATACATGCGTGTGTATAGTCTAGTCTCCTAAAAACCACCACCTCCCCACGCCACCGTTCTCTCTGGTTCTCTCCTCTCCTCTCTCCGGTGTGTTAGAGTGTGTTGAGAGATTTCCGCCGGTGTGTCGACTGGATTCACTTGGTACGCGTTTCCTCGCGCCTCGAGTCAGAGAGACGGGAAGCTTTCCGGGGGCTGCGTGTGTATTTTCGTGCGTCGCGCGGGGTCTCGTGCTTCGTTAGGTCGCGCCGCGCGAAACCTAACGTTTCTTGGGAGGCTGCTGTTTCTTCTCGCTTCTCTGTGTCCGTTTTCTCCCCCTCTGAGTCTCCCGTTTAAACTCTCTTTCTCTTTCTCTCTCTCTCTCTCTCTCTCTCGTTTGTGTTTCCCTTCTTTCTTCGTTTTCTCCTTTCTTCTCTGCTTCTTGTTTCCCTTTTCTGTTCCAAATCCACGATCTTTGCCCGTCGAAAAAAAGAGAGAGAGAAAAAAAGGAAAGAGAGAAAGAAAGGACCGCGTGTGTGTAACGCGTACATGCGGGAGAAGGAGACACGAGGATCGTCTTTTTTCTTTTCTTTTTCTTTTTTTTTCTTGGTTCCTTTTGGCAGTCTTTCGTCGTCGTCGTCCTCGGTGTGCAGCAGCGGCGACAAGCGGCGGCAGCCAGCAACACACGGCGACGAGCGGGCGTCCGTGACACGATCCAGGGGAATCGAGCGATCCGTTTGTTCGTGGTTGCAAGTATAACGAGTGCTTCGAAACGCGCGAATAAATGTGTCGGTCACGGTACAAGACGTGAAGCGGGGGAAATACACGGCAAGTGAGTATATTTTTAGTAGCAAGCGCCAAGCGCTAAAGGCAGAAGTGGTATAAACGGCGCGCAGTGGCCTGATGAAGCGGCGTATGTGACATCAAATTTCTCTCTCTTGCCACCTCGACGAGACACCCGAGACATCTTGCAGACCATCAGCGCGCGGTGAGTATTGCCCCGAACCGATTGATTCGCCATTCCGCAAACAGTCACCGCCGCCGCCGCCGCCGCCGCCGCCACTACCACCCCCAGCACCCCTCCGCCCATCGATGCCCACCCAATCCACCATCTCCTCCGCAGGCTAGTCCATCTCTCTCTCTCTCTCTCTCTCTCTCTCTCTCTCTCTCTCTCTCTTCACCCCTCCAATCCTCCAATTCGTGCTCGTGTGCCTTCTGCTTCTTACACTTTTACACGCATGTACCATGGATACACGTGTAGCACACGAAAGCTCTGAAATTCCATATTTTCGTCCCTCTTCCGGATACTTTTATATTCTCGAATTTTATTTTTCCCCTTACATATGCATATAGCAGTCTAGAAAATTCTGTCCGTTTCTCTGTCAGTGTCCCGTTCCTTTGCCCGAGCCTTGCTCGAAAGGTTAGGTGGTCGTCGAGCAGCCCCGCTGCACGCGAGGAAAGGGTACATACGCGTCCGCCGTCTGGACCGGGGAATCGCCGAGGCACGCATAGAGAGTGACATCGGCACCGAATTATGTAACCGGTTCGTTTTCGTTTGTCCATCCATTCGTTTGCTCCGCGTCCATCCATTCGCTCGATCCCATCCTTCGGTTTCCTTCCTTCTTCTCCTTCTTCCTCAACCTCCTATCTATACTACCCTCCGCGGTTGTGCTGCGCGGCACTCGCGCGCCACACAACCTCCCCCTCCCCCCTCACTCGCCTGCGCCGCTCCTCTCGCCGCCCCTCCCATTTTGCACCGGTCGCGGTTAAACATTATTTCGGGAGTGCCAGCCAGCCTGCCAGAGCCCGCGTGCGATCGACAGAGACGGCTAGAGGAGAGACTCGCCGTCCTTCTAAACGGCGGCTCTCTTCTCTCTTTTCCTACACCACCTCGTGTGTCCCGGGATCGGGCAGGCGCATTATCACTCGCAGCACAAGCTTGCTTTTCGCTCGCGCCTGCATTCCTTCCTGCCGCGTTGCTGCCTCCTCGTTTCCCTTTTCTTCTCCGCCGACTTTACACCCTTTTGCGTGTACGAGGCGAAGGCAGACGTAATAACGTGAATGACGCAATAACAACAGCACTGTTACAACCGAAGCCTTGAAATTCGAAGTCCGCCCTCCCCTCCTGCCTCCTCCCTCGTGTTGTTCGAGCGAATGTTCTCTGTCGTATAGATACCCGTTATCGTTCGATCGCGTCGATTTTCAGTGGATTATTCTGCATCTCGTAGTTGTTTTCGACTTGAGGTTATGTACCGTGCGAGTGATGTTTGGTCGGATTCCGCGGCGTGGTTACGTAAGGGTGGGAAAAATTGTTACACGCCTGGGGATATATATATATATATCTGTCTCTATCTCTATCTCTCTCTTTTTCTCTGTCTCTGTCTGTGCCCGGTCAGTTCGAGGTAAACGGAATCGAAGCGGGCTCGAATTACACGCTGGGTGTACCCCGGTGAGGTAATCCCCGCGTCTGTGCACTAGTAGACACACGGTAGAGTAGCTTGTCGTTTTTTCGTTGTTACGACGTTTCCACCCGTGCCGCGCAAACGCCTGGGAAATATTTATTTTCTCAGAACACGATCTCGAGTTACACAAACTTCGGCACGAATGTAAGCACGAATTATTGAGAGAGACCGCTGTACACACACGCGCCTAATGGTGTGTGTATGTGCGTGTATAGCTAGTTCGGCGGATCGTTATGTGTGTGTGTGTAGTATGCTGCACACGACGACGTTCGATGGTGTGTAGACCACCGTGAGTGAATCACGGTACGAGGATTGATAACAAATTTTACAACGGTGGAGAGAATGAGGGTCTGGTCTGGTCTGGTCTGGTCTGGTCTGGTCTACTTTGCTCTGCCTGCTTTGCTCTGGCAGTGGAAAGGGTCGCGATTAGTCAGACCCGGAGTAGTCTCTCCGTCCCTTTAACTCGGCCATTCTCGTCGAAATAATCGTGCATAAAATTCCTCGATCCCCCCCTCCTCTCCCCACCACTATTCGCGTCGGCCCTTGGCTACCCCTACCACGTTGCCACGGGCGCACGCCTTTGCTCTCCCCGATTCGCTTTGTCCTGAAATACATCGAAGACTCGTTCTCTCTCTCTCTTTCTCTCTCTCTCTCTCTCTCTCTCTCTCTCTCCCTCTCCCCTGATCTATTCCCCTCCTCACTCCCTTCTCTCTCTCTCTGTCAGTCTGTCTGTCTCTCTGTCTCTGTCTTTCTCTCTCTCTCTCTCTCTCTCTCTAGCGTGCCAGCTTTCTGTCCTCGTTTTGTCCTGCTTTCATAGTATCGACCCAATACGGCTGACCTAGACTCACTTGCAAGGAAGTGTACTCAACCTTTGACACTTACTCGCGGCGCTGACGAAACCGGCTCTGCGATCGATAGCCCGTCAAAACTAATTACGCACGTGGGGAAAACGGTCGTGTTCGACGTGGCCAGCCTTTATCGCGCCCCGTTATTTCGTTTCGTAACCCCGTTTCTAGCAAACGTTCTTCTAGCACTTTTCCACCGTCTCTGTTTACCTTCAGCTGCGTGCGAAGGAATCGCGTGTCACCTTTGATCGTCAGCTTCGAAACGAATGGGAAATGGGGGGAGGGGAACTCTATGTGACGAGGGGGTGAAGAGGAGAGGAGAGGATCGGTAGGTGAGGTTAGAGATCGAGTACACTTTGAGCAAAAGGAGACGACAAAGGCTCGGTTCTTTCGGAAAGCAATTTCGTGCAAATCCTCCAGACGGAGGGGCAGGAGCTCCCCCTGAGTCTTTTGAGATAACCGCAGTTGAGGGATACTCCGGAAATATAAATACCTTGGATCGATGTCACACGTTTGTTGTATTGTCAAGACGAATGTGAGATCGAAGATTTTTATTACCCCGAGGACGTTGAATTTTTGTCGATATACTCGAATAATTCCCTTCGTCGTAGTGAGAGCTTTTCGTACTTTCGATCGACACCAGAACTACCAAGATGACCGATTTATTTTATGAATTTTCACCAGAAATTCTATAAATGCGAAACGGTGTACTCGCTGCGATTTAAGTGGCCAATTTATCATTTTTATCAGAAATTCTATGGACCTAAAACGGTATATATTTTTTGAGAAATGACTGACCAATTTACAATTTTTACTTCGACATTTGAAACGATCTTTCGCCAACGTGTGACTCTGTCTTATTATAAAGTTTTGTTATTTTTTTTTTTTTTTTTCATTTCAACGTCTCTGACGCGGAAATTATTTGCTCTCGGTTATCATCGGTTATAGTTCCGATGTTCAACGCGCGTTATTTTTACCAACGATGCCCGGCGGTGTGCGGGTTTATTTGACACGTGCTGGAAATATTAGCAGAGCGTTGAATGGAACCACGTATTCGTACGGACCACGGCCGGAGACACGTTGAGTTATGTGGGTTATCATCGGCGCTTCTCGAGTTGTTTACGGCGAGCCTACGCGTGGGCAAATATTTATAGAATAAATAAGAATAAAGAAGGCCGGTTTTTAGGAGTTGCTCCATAGTACGTTACCGTTTCGTATGCCTTTGCGACGAAAGGTTAAGCCGTAGCCATGAGTATATCGACCTATCGACCTATATTACACACCGAGGATATTGTGTGTGTATATATATATATATATATATATATGTATATATATATATATGTGTGTGTGTGTGTGTATGTATGTGTGTGGAAAGAATTACGCGGCAGTGTGCATCGAATGTGATTCTTGATAGGGGACCGAGAGGGAGGTAACGTACAGGGTGTTGAAACTAATCCTAACCTGCTTTCGTTCGAGAGGGTCTATCTCGCCGTTTTATTTTCGCTGCATTGAGACTCGGTGAAGGAAGAATGATTAAACGGATTGAAATTCCCTGGTTGAAAGAGTGGTTATGAAAATGACGCCAGGACGTCTTTGACGAGGAGACATCGGCTACATCAGAGAACGATGACTAAGAGGGGAAATATTTACCCACTTCGTTCCTCCGAGTCGCTTTCAGCCGTTCCGCGAATTAATTTTCCCTCCTAGCCTCAGAAGCGATAAAAAGTGTCTCCCCGAAAGTGGTGGAAAGCCCGTGTTATCCCTTTCAACGTTGGCTTCCTCTTGTGTCGATCAGTGATTTCATTGCTGAGGGGCTCGAACGATTTCCTCCTCCCCTCTCGTGGGGAAACTCGCTGTCGATTCTGCGTTCTGTTAACTTTCTTACCTTTACGGCTCGATCAGTAGCCCAATTCGATTCCGACGGACATATAGGTCATCGAAACGAACGCGTCTCGAAGGACACACGAAATATATATATCGAAATCTCGGGCGCGACTTTCCCCGATGCCTCGTTGCATGTCGAAAAAATTGAACTTTCGCGTGTACGTACATTATTTTGTACGTATATAAATATCGTTATGTTAATTATTTTACATGTACAGGGTGGGCCAAAAGTTTGTTGCTTGTTTCTCTTAATAGAATATCAAAGTACAGGAATTTTATCGACTTTAAATTAAATTTAAGTTCAAACACGATATCTTTTCGTTATGTTTTAAAAATTGTTAAAGAAAATTTTTTTTTAAATTACGCACAATTAAAAAAATTGCGGATTTATTTTCATAGGAAGTTGATTTTTAGCGTTCAGGATTGTCGATAATTGTATCGAAATTGACCACTATCGCTCTACACTCTGATTTTTACACATGCTAAAAAAGATGTATAATTATTTTGCACGTACAAAGTAGACACATTCGCAAAGAAAAATGAAAAATGTGTACTGGATGATTCACGTAACCTGCACGCTTGAAATAACTTTTGAATTACGCGTCCAATGAAAAATTGTTCGATACAAAAGTTGTGTGGTTTTACGGGAGGCAAAATATGGCGTGTCAGTTATTTGTGTGTGTTCGAAATTTCCAAAATCATCTTAATTTTTTTTTAATTGGATCATGTATTTTTTTTCGTCATAAAACGAAAGAATGCTAAATTCCTTATTAAAGTAAGAAAATATTAAGCCACATTGGTTCTGAACTTAATGGTTAAAACTACAACTCTTGTATTAAACAATTCTTCATTAGACGCATAATTTAGAAGTTACATCAGGTGTGTGAATCATCCTGTATAATAATACTGTTATATATATATACTGGTATATAAACATAAACAAATACATTTTCTCCGACAATGAATTGTAAATTAAGGTCCCTAAAATCGTAAGGTCCTCGAGGGCAGCCATCTTGCTCTTCCTCCCCTGATGAATTCTTAACCTCCATCAAGGTTTACCATTTTTTCCTTTTTTTTTTTTTTATATCAAGAAATATCGTTCCGTGATAAATTATTCCACGGACCATGGATTATCGTGTTCCAGGAATTCATTGATTTCGGAGAAAAATTCGAACATAGCGCCAACATATATACATGTACATGCGTAGTGTTTCGAGCCGAAATTGCG
Source organism: Frieseomelitta varia (assembly GCF_011392965.1). Taxonomy (NCBI): domain Eukaryota; kingdom Metazoa; phylum Arthropoda; class Insecta; order Hymenoptera; family Apidae; genus Frieseomelitta; species Frieseomelitta varia. The sequence goes on along the minus strand of NW_025110513.1, from coordinate 80,981 downwards.
AAGAGCGGTCCGCGCATGCGCGATACGTGATTCCGTAACCGTCGCCGGTCACTCCAAAACGTTTCTTCGTAGGCTATAATCGTAGCGAGATAAAAGATGGTTTATATGTGCTCAATACTAATTACTGGACTATGCTCGATAAAGTCGGGACTGCCACGTGCTAGGAATAATTTATCGGCCCTTATATATATATATCGCTAGCTCAATAATATCCCAAGAAGAAAGAAAATTACCGAAAACCAATTTAGAGGTTATTTCACATTTAGTTATTACATTTTACGGGTTAAGTTAACCGATACGTTTAAAGGAACCAGGTGTGAGATTAAAGTGATTTGAAACAAGCCGAGGTACATATATTCGATATTATAGGTTTATTGCTACTAAAAATTCCCTAGGACTTTACACTATACTTACACTGTAGTGTATATATATTTATTGTGTATATATTTATACTGTAGTGTATATATATTTATACTATAGTATATATATATATATATATATCGTATATATATATATATTTATACACAAGCTATAGAGACGAAAATTTGACCAGGAAGTGTTCCCATCACGCCGCAGACGCTATCCCGTCTCCGTCTATCCCGTGTGTGGCTGGTACGCATCATAGTGGATTAAAAATAACTAGACACGTGTGTGAAACTGGTCGAGCGTGCGCGGCGTCCAGAAATAAAGCAGCGGCCCGTCGATTAACTTTTTCGAGGCGAAACTTTGCCGCTGGCCAATATGCATGTATATGCATATGTGGCCTAGCCTTCTAGGTGCCTTCTTCTCTTCTCCTCTCGACGAGTCTATAACCGATGACGGGTATACCGTTGTCTTCCTGTTAACGAAGAGAGAGAGAGATAGAGATAGAGATAGAGAGAGGGAGGATGCCCGCGGTTATTTTAACGTTGCCAGCCGTTGGCGGGCTCGATTCTCTAGAAACGCTTTTTCTTTCTTTCTTTCTTTCTTTTTTTTTTTTTTTTTNTTTTTTGGAAACTACGCACGCGCCCTCGAGCATGCTATGAGAAACGTTCTTGATGGCGTAGTGGAGCTCGAGTGGACGTTGTTTTATTGGATTTGGGAACGACTGTTACCGATCCATTTCTCAAAATTGTACGATTGCGCGCTTGTCTCCTCTATCATTACGAAAGCCGACGTGTTTTTTATCACCAAAAAACACGAAATTAGAAACTTGGCGCGTCGTTTGACTTCGTTTCACCAAGAAGGTGACAAACTTGAAAAATCCTGCAATATATAATTATATATAACAAGATATACAATTGAAAATATAAATTTGCACTGTCGTGTGCTCCTTTTATTAATATCGCAGTTAGAATGCGATGGCTTGACAAATGCGAACGATTTACGGTTAGACGCGAGCTTCGTGGTTACACGGTGAAGGGAGGAGCGACACGTGGTGGGTGGTGAAGTCCTAGGGAATTTTTGGCAGCAGCGTTGAGAGCCTTGCCCGTAATAAATCGGAACCACCCTGCTCCGTTTCAAATCGCCTTAGCCTCCGTCCGTTTGGCTTCTTTCTTAAACGTGTGTCGCGGTTTCATTAACTCAAACGGTGAAATGCAATTTGCGACGAAGGAGCGGTTGGAGTGGTTGGAGAGGGAAATGGAGGGGAAAGGGAGATATTATTGAGCTGGCGAGGGACGTTTATGGAGCAATCGAGACATTGTCTGTTTAATGTACGGCCGCACAATACCACGCTCCGTGTCTCCGAGCTCCTTCCAAGGCAAATGGTTCGAAAGTTTCGAGATTCCATCGGGATGAAATATCGTTCACAGCCTTTGGCTGTAAGCCACTTTTGTACAGAGCGGAGCAAAAGAGGGAGGAAGGGGAGCCTGGTATGCGTATATCTCATCCGACGGCAGCAGAGAAGGAGAAAGAGAGAGGAGGATCATTCGCTCTCGTGCAAAAGTTTTCTCTCCGTAAGTTTTGCGCGCGGCGGGGACAGTTATCGTCGTGTATCGAGAGGAAGGAACCTCTCTATTTTTCATATTCCCTTGTCTCTAAATCCCTGCCGTCGTAAAAGTCTCTCTCCTTCCTCCCGTTTGCCTCTCCTCTGGCAAAAATGGGTCAAAGACGATGCCGCGGGAATTATTTTCCGCGAAACAGTCCGCGATTTCTCCACTATTAATCAGGAGAACGTAACCGGTCCGCCTTTGCTCTAGCGTCGTAGACTGTCGCTCGTACTTGTTTTATACGTTGCCATCCGAGTCGGAAGATTCAGCGAATCTGAATCTTTCAAGGCTTTCCGATCGCCGAGGTTGATTCTCACGTTTTCGAATTGAAATTCCTCATCCCGATAAAACGGGCCTCGAGCTCGGAGGAATCGGGGGAAATGGGGCGAAGAACAAACACAAGAAACAAATCGGGGGGGAAGAGGAGGGGGATCCGGCGACGCCGTGTTTGGAATTCCACTTGGCAAAAAAAACCACCTGGTGAAATCCAAACAAGTGACTTAGAATTGCAAATGCACGATGATTCACAGTGGCGAGAGGCGTTCGTGATCGGGAATCATTAGAGAAAAAGGTCACTGCCGGACGTGATGAAAATTTCTTTTTTTTCTTTTCTTTTTTTTTTTTTTTTTCGCTAACGAAGTTGCGTTTGGTAACATACGTGACTCGTAACGGGTCGAAATAATTGAACAAAGAGTTGGCTAATACGTTTCACCGGTGGCCATCGGGGAATTGCGTTTCTGGATAGTTCATGTAGATAAAAACGTACTAAGGGCAACTTAAACCTAACGCAACGCCGTAATACACTTTAATGATTACCAACGGGAGACCTCGCCACTTTGGTATTTTTACGTTATCACACTACTCTGCGGTATTGTACGTATTCGAGTAAAAAAATGTTCAATATTTGTTAATGAAATGCACGTAAATATTTCTTTATTTACTCGTGCGTTTCTTTTCAAAATTATTCGTTACTATATGGGTAGTAACCATCTTTGGGTTAAAAGTCTCCTCCCACATATTTTATTTCATTTCATTTCATTTCATTTCATTTCATTTCATTTCATTTCATTTCATTTCATTTCATTTCATTTTATTTTATTTTATTTTATTTTATTTTATTTTATTTTTTTGACAAAACATCAAGATGTGAGAACAAACCAATTTCATCAATTTTAAATTAAACTTAAGTTTCAAACTATAATTTTTTTCATTATGTTTCAGAAATTATCTTTTTTCGGATTTATTTCAGTAGGAAGTGATTTTTGGCCCACCCTGTAGATCACTTGATTGCTCTCTCATTTGTATTAATCTATATTAATGTAATAGAAGATTATTATTGGCGCTGTTGGGAAATTCTCGACGCAAATATACAAATGTCTCCTTTTATAAATATGTCATAATATCGTGTTCGTACTTTCTAAACATGTATTTCAATTTATTGAATTCCCTTCCGACCCAAAGCCACGAGACGTTCGCGGACGTTCCTTCACGAGTATCCTGTTTGTCTTACAATTATTCATCTTTCGATGTTGTTCTCGATCAAACTCGGCCGTATGTTTATCGCCAAGTGAAAGTGAGCCACGCTCGATGAACTGACCGGTCTTCAGAATTGTCGATTAACTTTTTATCGGCTCGACGAAGTTTGTTACTTCAATGGAATTTTGCTCCCCTTGCGGTGTGAAAGTCCCTGTATTATCGACGGGGCGCTTCGAGAGAGAGAAAGAGAGAGAGAGGGATCAATGAAAAACCGTTGTCTCAGAATTTCGGGAACGCTATTAATGGAAAAATATTGGCCAATCGGTGCCAAAAGGATTGATGTACGTCGACTCCGCGTCTAGTCTGTCGGTACTTTGGCACTCTTCACCGGCGCAGACACTTAACGCGACCGTCTGCCAAGTTCCTTGATTGCTGTAAATCATCGGAATCCTGTGTTTAATGTTTGGACATGGCTCTGTTCGAACACACTGTTCTGGTTATTCTCTCTGGGATGTGATCATCACATCTCTGATCTGATTAGAAAAATTCTCTTTATCTCGCGTTTCACTCCCCCCCTCTTCTCTCTGACAGACACGGGTCTAACTGGGACGTTTTCAGTGAAATTCGACAGATCACTCGACCAAAGGCTTGCGTGCTTTCCTATAATTTCATTGGACGTTGTGGTTGGTCGCAATTTACCATTCTATTTTAAAATTTACCGTGGAAATGTGCTTTTCACGCAACATTTAGAAAAGTGTAAATTTCCACGATTCGTAATACATACACCGGGTGGGCCAAAAAGTTTCTCCCCGCCTGTTTTTCTGAACCGACCGTCAAAGTACAAGAAAAGACTAATTTCGTTGGTTTTGAATTACGTTTACCTTCAAACATGATTTTTTCATTGTTTAAACATTTTTTAAATATATGACCAAAAAGAATTCCGAATTTATTTTAGTAGAAAGCGATTTTTAGCTCACCCTATATATATATATATTAGAAGTACCCATAAGTAATGTCGCTTTTTTACTGTGTTTGTTGTTAATATAATTTAACAACAAACACAGAATGCAGGTTATGTAACGAGTTAAATTATTTTCTTACTAATAGCAATGTTTATTCAACTTGAAGAAAACGACATTAGTGTACCCCGTAATATGTACAGTTTAGTCTTACTAATTATATTTATTTTAGTAGGAAGCAATTTTTAGCTCACCCTATATATATATATATATATATATATATATTTTAAAAATCGCTTCCTACTAAAATAAATATAATTAGTAAGACTAAACTGTACATATTAGGGGGTACACTTATGAGTATGTCGTTTTCTTCAAGTTGAATAAACATTGCCACCTAGTGAGAAAATAATATATATATATAATATAAAAATATATATATATTATATATATTAGAGATATCCAAATGATATTCAGAAATGATCAGCTGTTCTTTGTTGAGCTATACTAGTGTTATTTGATCGTTCGATGCTTGTTTCTCACGTTGCCGTGAACAATTCCTCAAGTTCGTTTCCGTTTGGTGCATATAAGTTGATTGATCTAGCACGTGAGCGGTTCGTGGCGGTCGCTTAAATCGCGAAGACGCTCGACCCAGCTACTGCTACGCGATGTGCTAGGTTCGTACTACTGAAACTTCCACCCTTTCTCATTCCGACCGCGTCGCGTTTCAATTCTGGTGGTGTACTACGCTGCCTTTATATCTTCCCCGCGTTTGCCCGTGTTTCACGCTATTCCGAAGATTCGTAAGCGTGTACCTCTTGGGTTTCTTTTCTAAATAAATAACATGAAAAAAATATTAGCCGACTTGTGAAAATTAACGTTCTTTCGAGCTCCGTAAATTCTTTCCATTCTTTCGACGTTTCTAATTGTTTATATCGTCTATGTTTTTAACACTGTTGAATAATCATTTTTCCTTTTTTTTTTTATAAAACGACGAACCTTTGCGCCCGCCTTTGAAAATTCCGATCGTCGGATCGAGCCTCACTCGATTAATTTCAAATGACTGTAATTGAAAAATTACCAAGCCTCCGTATCTAAATTATTCGATACGAAGTTAATAGAATTTCATCGAAAATAGGGTTGTGAGTCCATTAAGAAAATGCAGGGGCGAGAGGGGGGCTGGGGGGGGGGGGCGGTGACATAATTTGTTTCA
>NW_025110513.1:66154-75353 GCF_011392965.1 Frieseomelitta varia | reverse complement strand
GGGGGGGGGGGGGGGGGGGGGGGGGGGGGGGGGGGGGGGGGGGGGGGGGGGGGGGGGGGGGGGGGGGGGGGGGCGGTGACATAATTTGTTTCAGCGATATAGCGCGACCCAGTTTATACGGGACACCGTATATATAGTCCGACCTTCGTCCCCTCATTTGCTTATTGGCAAGGGTATTTTAAAACGCGATGTCAATGAATGATCAATACGCGAAATGTTGGTGATTATAGCCGGCTCGGCAGGCAGAATTTCTAATGTACTCGGAAGAAGCCGTGTAATTACCTGACTCGGATGTTTTCAAGGTTTCCTCGGTTCGTTGAAACGATTACCACCCAAGATGGGAGAGGTATTCCATTAATTTCCCCTTACCATTCAATTTTATCTCTCCTCCTCTCTCCGTGTAACCTCAAACGCGATTTCTTTCAGTTTTATTATCTCTCCCCTCCCCTCGGTTATCTTTGAAAAGCACGTGCAAGGAAATTTTGGCCTTTGACGAAATGCAACCTAACCTAAATCTGACGTACGAAATTGCAAGAATGATTTGTCAAACGCTCGCGATTTATTCAAATCTTTCAAAAGCGTTCGTGAAGTGATCGTCGTCTCCCTTGCGATTAATATTTTGAAACTTAATAATAGTAATAATAGTAATAAAAAAAGAAACTGCTCTCAGAGTTAGGGAGAGATGGTTTGCAAAGTGGATGAAGAATCATCCCACGGAAATGTGTGAGACAAGATGGATCCCTCCCCCCTCCCCGTGCAACAGCAGCGACGTAAACGATCAGTTTAAAAATCACAGACTCGCACGAGGCGTGTTCAGGTTCGTAGGAATTACTACCGACTAGAGCGTGCAATGTCATTGAAAAATGGGTCGCGAAAGACAGTGCAAAAATAATTCCAGCTATCGATCCCTATCAACTATAGCGCGTTAAGGACACTAGTGCAGCCCGAAGAGGCCTCGAGATGTATTGGAAATTGCACTTTAGAGCTTGTTGTGTTTCTCTCTCTCTCTCTCTCTCTCCCGTCGTGCGATGCTGCGAGTAACGTAAACGCCAGAGCGTTTTCTCGAGGCTTCTCCTTTGTTTCTCGGCGAATCACTTAAAGAGGGAACGACGAAAAGTTGCATCCCTGTTTACCGACGGAGCATCGACTCCCGAGTTCGAACAAAAACCCCCCTATCGTTTCAAACGTTTTATCGAGCCGCTCGTCCAACTGCACTCACTACTCCGACAGGATTTATTATAAAGAGCCGAGCCACCACGGCAGAGATAAGGGGATAATCCTACGCGAATGATTTGAACGGCCCTGTTTTCGGTGAAAACGAGTTACCGATCGAACGCTGTGCGTGTCACTTTACGAACGTACGGTGTGAATATCGAGTGCGAACGTTCGACAATTTCAAACGATAAAAATAATCGTCGAAGGTTAGCTCGAAGGATATATAACGTTGAAACGTGTAAGGAGAGCGTGAAACCGACCACACCGACGTTGGTTTTCTCCTCCACTTTTCTGGCGGGTTCCGCCATCGCCATCCGGATTCGTACATAACCTATTCTATGGAAGTCTAACAAAGCGAAATCAAGGACGCCGCTTATTATTACTAAGGGCTTCGATACCGATCAATACCGCATAATCCAGTAGCGTATAACGTTTATCTGCTCTCGACAGGGAAGTGGCATTCAACGATCTTTTTTGTTCTGACAAAAGGGACAATGGGCTCTCACTCGTCGTAACTTCGCGCCGTCACGCCATTTTCGAATTGGCCGTTATCTTTAAAAAGTTAACCTAGAAGTTTCTTTCTGGTCTGTAGAAGGTTAACCTAAAAATCGTAATAATAAAGAGTTTCGTTTCGTAATATTTTCAGTTTAAATCGTCGGACATTTTAAATTTTCAGGCGAAATCCATTTAAAAGTCGCGGAATTCAGTTCGAATTAGGTATTTTCATTTTGTTAAACGAAAATTTATACAGGGGAGATCCTATGTATTAACTTTTTGCAAGATTTTCTATAGTTTATACAGAATACGCAATTTTTAGTTTTCTATTCATTAGTACGATACTATTACTAATTTATTCATTTGTATTATTACTAAACTTATTATTTATTCACTAGTACTATTACAGAATTTACTATTTATTTTTAGTACATTAGTACGATACTATTACTATTTATTAATTAGTACTATCACTAAATTTACTATTTATTCATTGGTACTATTACTAAATTTACTATTTATTCATTGGTACTATTACTAAATTTACTATTTACTCATTTGTACTATTACTAAATTTACTATTTACTCATTGGTACTATTACTAAATTTACTGTTTATTCATTACCACTATTACTAAACTTACTATTTATGTTTAGTACATTAGTACGATACTATTACTATTTATTAATTAGGTAAACTAAATTTACTATTACATTGGTATTATTACTAAATTTACGATTTATTCATTAGGACTATTATTAAATTTACTATTTACTCATTGGTACTATTACTAAATTTACTATCTATTCATTGGTACTATTACTAAATTTACTATTTATTCATTAGGACTATTACTAAATTTACTCGGTACTATTACTAAATTTACTATTTATTCATTGGTACTTTTACTAAACTTACTGTTTATTTTCAGTACATTAGTACTGAATAACATACCATTACTACTTATTAATTAGCACTATTACTAAATTTACTATTTATTCATTAGTACGAAAAAATAGGTATAAATACGTAAATTTCAGTTTCGATGGAGCCTAACCTAAAAGTCCGAAGTAATTTTTCGGACCTAACCTCCGATTCAGGTTACATTTTTGCGCGAAAGGATATAGAAAGAGCCGCGGAGGAAGACGTAGAAATCAAACGCGGTTGTACAGGTGAGGTTAAGTCGGCCGCGATTGCCGACCAATTTTTTCGATACGCAAGCTGTGTGTAGAGGCTCGTCGAAAAAAGGAATCCATGCCGGCTAATTCAGTATTCATTACCGACCGGTGGTATTTTAGGATACAATATCCGATGGAGTAATTGCAGGTCCAAGGCGTGTCAAATTATTTATTGCATTCGTGTAGTGATATATCAGTGTCATATAGGCTGGCATGGGCGGTCGCGCATGCTTCCACGCTCGCTTAGAAAATGAAGTTTGTGCAACCATCGAGCCGCAACAAAGTTTCTTGGAACTTTCTGCATTGTTTGCCCGTAGATCGATTCCCAAAGAATGTCTCTCCCCCCCTCTTCTCTCTCTCTCTCTCTTTTTCTTTCTCTTCGACGAGTTTAGTTAATTTAGTTGGAGAACTGGGGCTGAAGAAGCAAAAGCCGAGGCGAGAAGAGAAGAAGTAGAAAAAAAGAGGGGGGGAGGGCCAATTTTTCTTATTTATCGAACGCTATGTAAATTTCACGCGAGATTGCATTAAACTTACAACGATGTATACGCCCCCTGGGAGTACACCGTAACTGGAACAAACGTTGGTAAATGTTACCAAGGAATTCCGTAAATCCCCCCCCCCCCTGGTTCCCAGCGTTCCCCGGCGAAAACCCTTTCTTTGCAACTGAATTCCACAGCTTTCCAGTGGAAATTATCGGTGGAACTTCAGAACAGTGAGAAGTGGCCCTGTTTAATCTGACAAACGACGTCCATTTAGTAGGTTACGATTAATTGCTCATCCGTTGATGAGATAAGGCGTGTGGCGGTTTATCAAAAAAAAAAAAAAAAAAAGAAAGAAAAAATTCTGTCAGACCGCGATCGTATCGCGAGCAATAGCTGCAATCTACGTCATACTTGCTCGGTTCGATTGCTCGTTGAAGAGCGCTTCTTCTTGAAGGAATCCCTTCTTATCGGATCTCTCTGTGAAATTTTCTATCGATATCGGGTGTTATTTATCGGTTGTACGTGCACCGGCTCAAAAAAGCCGATTAAAGCCTCCTGTCTCAAGGTTGGCAACAGTGGGCTCTTAGAGGCGTGGCGGTGCAATTTTACAACGTGTGTTCTATCTTAATCGCTAAATATGTATCGTCGTTTTTTGTTCTTTTTTTTTTCGGTTTGTTTTTTTATTACAACGCTAGCGTTACGTGAACTTTCACACGGGGGAGAGACACTTTAAAGGAGAACGGTATTTAAACGTACGTGTCACGCAGCAGCCTGTGAACTTGCCATTATTTCTCTTTGCATCGCGAATGACTGATCGAGGCAGTTTTGGGGGCAGAAACGGGCAGAGTTTGGGAAATGTACGAAACAATTTATACTAAAATTATTACATGACATGCATTAAAATAATATTTATATATTATTTATTCAACATTTTTGTCAGATTGGCATTGATTTATTGTCTGCGAAATGTTGAACTCTGTACACAATAAAGAAAAAGAGAAAAGAAACGATCGTTAACAAGAAGTTAAAGTACAAAAGCATGAAGGAGAAACAGGTGTACGAAAGTTGGTCTGCAACTATCAACCAATCAATATCAATACAATATATCAGTCGAAACGTAAAACTTAAAAACTTCCCTGTAACTGTTATCAATTTTTCTCTGTGTGATAGCCACACTTAGAATGGTCCCAGTCGTCGCAGTCGTAAGTTGCAGAGGACTGATCCGGGTACATCTCGTGCGAGAAGAGAGAGAGAGAGAGAGAGAGAGAGAGAAAGATGCCTTTGGACCACGATTGTCCTTCTCTATCCTTAGATCGATGCGTATTTCCGCATGATCTGAAAAAAAGGACAAAGTGAGAGCGGCGTTGGGTGATCGAATAATAGAGAGGGCCCGCGTGTCGGACGCTTTTAATTTCCTGTTCATTGACGTCTGATGTGAATTAACCTTATTGGCGTTTAACGGTTTATTTAGCCTTCTGCATCTAATCTTAACCGGCGTATTAAATCGTGCATAATGGTGTCACGATTGTTACGTTCGTTGTAACACTTTCGCTGTGCGATGCCCGGCACACTTGACGCCTGAGTATTTATACACGGAAAGGAGAGAAAGAGAGAGAGAGAGAGAGAGAGATGGTGGATGGGCCGCGCGCGCGTATGGATAGCTTCAATAGGATGTGTTCCATCGAGTACGGTATTGAATTAATATTATCCATTAACGCGGCGGTGACGCAGGAGGTACTTGTTAACCCTGGATTGCTTAACTGGGTTACAACAAACATGGATACGGGACAATTAACAACTAATTGCTTGTGCGTGAGAACCGTTCCCACTGTTGCTGTTATCTCGCCCGCGCACCACCTTGCTGACAAGCGAGAAGATGACGACGATACCGTACTGAAAAAATAATAATGAAAGATGTAGAAACAAGAGTTCTTCCTTTGCGGGGTGAACTTCGTTCTCCAGCAAAACCAGTCTTGAAATGTAGTACTGTAGTACTAAAACTCTAAGGAACTCTAAACGTAACAGAGAATGAATAATTAACGTGAGATTGATCTGCGTGTATAATCAAAAATATATCGGGTAAAGTTGTTTCACTTGAAGCCTCGTCTTGGAGAAAATAGACTTTCAGAATGTCGTTTCAGAGTTTAATGGTTGTCTACGTAATAACTAACGGAATTTATTCCATTTATTATCGACCTATTTTCACAGCAGAGTGAACCCCAAGACCTGACAATGTTTCTTGCAATTTTCGTCAAAAAAAAAAAAAAAAAAAAAAAAATCAGCGGCGATCGAAGAGAGTCACGAAGTAGCTCGTGACTAATCGAATTAAGGACGCGTTCGTTTTCCACGCAATGCGCCACGCGACTTGCGCGGCGTGTCCTTTCTGCGAGAGGAGGCAGGTCGAGAACAGGCAGGCCCAAGAGAAAGAGAGAGAGAGAGAAAGAGCGTTCAACAGAAAGGAAGAGAAGAAGGGAGGAAAAAAAAAAAAATAAAAAGAAATCCGTATATACATATCGGGACGATTACTGGGACGACGGGAAGCCGGGCAGCGCTTGCACGTAGCATGAAGCGAAGATTTATCGCGAACACTTTGCATGGTGGTCGGAGAACGCGACTCGCCTACACACCAGAGGCCAGGAGAAACCTCGTGTCCACGAGGGCACACCACTATTACTGCTATTACTGGCCAGGCTATAGACCACGCGGCGGTGGTAAGGGCGACGATGATAAATCATGCGACAGGAATGATTCGGCTAAATTGCTGCTCGCACGTATCCGCGCTCGAAACTGCCCCTCGCTCGTTCTCCCGCTGCGCTGTCGATCGCGCGCGCGCCCAGGCCACGCCGGAAGGCGGCGGTGGCGGTGACGGTGGCGGCGGCGGCCTGGACGAGTGGGGGTGTGGGCGGGGGATGAGGAGGGGAAAGAGAGGGCACGAAGAAGGGTGAGTTCCATGCAAATCTTCCGCGTCCTCCTCCTCCTCCTCCTCGTCCTCCCTCCGCCTCCGTGACGACACCGGGCGGCGGGAGGAACCTTCGCCGCCCGGGGCAAAGAGGCAATGTCCGTCGTCCGCGCGTTAAGTACGCACGCGTCCAAGTAGCCATTGGTCTATTGATTTTACCGGATCCCCTTCGCTTGCTCCGCTTCGCCGCCGATTGTGTTACACGCTTCTTGCCGTCGCCGCCGCCGCCGCCGCCGCCGCCGCCGCCGGGTACCTTGGTCGTTGGCCGGCTTCCACCGGAAAGGCGTGTCGCCGAGAGGCGGAGGTCGATCGGACCGGTTCGTCAAGGTGGGGTAAATCCAGCAACCATTGGCGGCCGTGACGAGGACGTGGTAGCCAGCCACGACGACCACGCTATCCGAGGACCCCCGGTGTCTCGCACAGCTTTCGTCCTCAGCCTCTTCTTCGGACTCTTCGGTCTCTCCGGCCACTCTCGGCACCCGTCATCTCTCTTTTCCACCTCGTGCGGTGTCTACCGGTAATGCCGATTTTCCACGCTCCGACACCTGTCGCCTCTTTGGGCTCGTTTCCGACGTTACTTCGACCACGCTGACTCTCTCTGATCTGTCTCTTTGCACCGGCCGCCATTGAACGAACGCCCTCGCGCGTTTGACTTTGCTCTCGTCCCGAGGTTTGTTTCGTTATTCCTCAGCAGCAGTTGTTCTTCGTCAATCGGAAATGCACCACGACGCATTTCTTCTCTATAGTCGCACAATCTCTTTACAATATTTCTTGCCTTTAAAAGGGATGAAATAGTCGATTTTGATAAACGACCGATTCTCGGTCGTTTCAGTGTTTGTCGAACCACGACGACAGGCGTTCTTAGAGCGTAGAAAGATAAGATCGTTGGTATTCGATCGTAATTACGCGATAGTTCTACACGGCGGCTGTATCGTAAGTAATTTCGCGACGGTCGAGGGGGTTGGGCTAATTGCCGCATAAGTTAGCCGTGCGACGCGTTGTAAATACGCTTCACGAGAGCGTGAACCCGCGTGTATTTGCATGGAACGCACGATATTCGGCGATATTCTCAACTGTTCTGTCGCCGCCATTCCTCGTCCTTTGTTCCTACTCGTCCTGCGAAAAAAAAAGAAAAAAAAAAAAAAAGGAAGAAAAATATCACGATGGGGGCAAGGAGCGTGTAACCGGTGCGCCAGCTCGTTCACGCCTTTCCCAGGAAGTGCGCGAAACTATTATCGCCTCCTCGAACTTTCTCCCGAACGCGAGACTCGTATTCTTCCCTGTCGTTTCCTTCTCGTTCCCTTCCGACCGAAAATTACCGACAAACGCTTCTGTTATTCACGCTGTTTCGCTGTTGCGCTGCAACGTGCAAACGTAACTTGTCTGTTTCATTCACCGTTTAGAACGTCGACGACGCGGCGTTTCCGCCATGTTTCTCGCGGCAGAGAAATGTTTACCGAAAGCACGGACTCGAATTATGCGTCTGTGGAACGTTCTTGCAGTAAGAGTGGCTGGTAACTGGTAGTGGAATTAATTAATACAACTGTGCAGTCGTACACAGGTGCACTGTGTTATTTCCTTTGTCGAATGCGAAAGCTGTTTTTTCGCAAACAGAGTTATGTCCTACGGTATAGCGTACGATAAACTCTTACCTCTTTCGCATTCACACAAATCCATAGCGCTTACAAGAAGATAATCAATTGTTCCTATACCATACTATCTATACTATCTATAATTTTACATTAGATTACTATCTATACTATCTATAGATACATCTTACATTGCATACTATCTATGCATGTATCTTACATTGTATCTTACATTACATACTATCTATACTATCTATAATTTTACATTTTACATTAATTTTACATTTACATTATACTATCTATAATTTTACATTATAGTCGCTATACTATCTATAATTTTACATATTTCTATGAAATAATATTTTGCTTGATATATTGCATAGTATAATTGTATAGTCTAAGCACATACACAACTGTTCACAAAAATTAAGGGATACTTCAAAATGAATATGAAGCGATCAAGGACGAAGCATTTTTGATTTTTTTTTTTTCAAGAATCTGAAAACAAAGAAACAAGAACATTAGACATTGTTCTCGCTTCATATTCATTTGGAAACATCCCCTAATTTTTCTGAGTTCATTGTCCCGTAATAAATTTGTCTTTTCAAAAGAAGAAAATTTCCCTGTTTTATCAATACCGTTTGTGTCGCGTCGTGTTATTCTACGCGAAGAGTTTCACCCGCAAATGGCGGAAGAGAGGGAAGTTTCGTGGACAATTCCGCCGGTTAACCCAGTTCCACGCGAGACCATCTGGACGGGTGAGCGTTTGACAAAAGCCGAGAGGACGACTTTCCGCGTGTGTCAGTCAGTCTCCCGAGGTCTTTTCGAAGTCCGAAGTTCTTCCCAGGGATCGACGCGACGCGGGCAGCACACGCGAGGATTGAAGGCCTCGCGGGCCACGCGAACAAAAGGGAGAGATCGAGGACGCATTCATTTCGGTCTCTTGCGAGGATGTCGGGGCGCACGAAAAGACCGAGACCCGCCCTTCCGTTCCGAGAGAGCCGCTTTCCCTCGAAGCGTTCGCGAGCATGGAAACGGACCTGCCTCGAAAGTCGTCTCGCGCGAGTCGACTCGATCGTGGCCGCTGCCACCGGATGGAAACGCGTGGCCCGACGCCGATTTCTCAACCCGGGAAACGGCCGAACGTGAAACGCAATTCCGGCCGTATATATGCCGCTAATAATCGCGAGTTTCTCTTCTTCGTACCTTCACTTTACCGGGCAACAGCCGGCGACAATTGTCTACGACGGTCTTGCTCACTTTTTTTTTTTTTTTTTCACG